>NC_092098.1:53587574-53760074 GCF_045679555.1 Salvelinus alpinus
GACAGTAGAACTACTACCCATACAGAGACCACCAGACAGTAGAACTACTACCCATACAGAGACCTCTAGACAGTAGAACTACTACCCATACAGAGACCTCTAGACAGTAGAATTACTACCCATACAGAGACCACCAGACAGTAGAACTACTACCCATACAGAGACCACCAGACAGTAGAACTACTACCCATACAGAGACCACCAGACAGTAGAACTACTACCCATACGAGAGACCTCCAGACAGTAGAACTACTACCCATACAGAGACCTCCAGACAGTAGATCTACTACCCATACAGAGACCTCCAGACAGTAGAACTACTACCCATACAGAGACCTCCAGACAGTAGAACTACTACCCATACAGAGACCTCTAGACAGTAGAACTACTACCCATACAGAGACCTCCAGACAGTAGATCTACTACCCATACAGAGACCTCTATACAGTAGAACTACTACCCATACAGAGACCTCCAGACAGTAGAACTACTACCCATACAGAGACCTCCAGACAGTAGAACTACTACCCATACAGAGACCTCTATACAGTAGAACTACTACCCATACAGAGACCTCCAGACAGTAGATCTACTACCCATACAGAGACCACCAGACAGTAGAACTACTACCCATACAGAGACCACCAGACAGTAGAACTACTACCCATACAGAGACCACCAGACAGTAGATCTACTACCCATACAGAGACCACCAGACAGTAGAACTACTACCCATACAGAGACCACCAGACAGTAGAACTACTACCCATACAGAGACCTCCAGACAGTAGATCTACTACCCATACAGAGACCTCCAGACAGTGGAACTACTACCCATACAGAGACCTCTAGACAGTAGAACTACTACCCATACAGAGACCTCTATACAGTAGAACTACTACCCATACAGAGACCACCAGACAGTAGATCTACTACCCATACAGAGACCTCTATACAGTAGAACTACTACCCATACAGAGACCTCTATACAGTAGAACTACTACCCATACAGAGACCACCAGACAGTAGAACTACTACCCATACAGAGACCTCCAGACAGTAGAACTACTACCCATACAGAGACCTCTATACAGTAGAACTACTACCCATACAGAGACCACCAGACCTCCAGACAGTAGAACTACTACCCATACAGATACCTCCAGACAGTAGATCTACTACCCATACAGAGACCACCAGACAGTAGAACTACTACCCATACAGAGACCACCAGACCACCAGACAGTAGAACTACTACCCATACAGAGACCACCAGACCTCCAGACAGTAGAACTACTACCCATACAGAGACCTCCAGACAGTAGATCTACTACCCATACAGAGACCACCAGACAGTAGAACTACTACCCATACAGAGACCACCAGACCTCCAGACAGTAGAACTACTACCCATACAGAGACCTCCAGACAGTAGAACTACTACCCATACAGAGACCACCAGACAGTAGATCTACTACCCATACAGAGACCTCTAGACAGTAGAACTACTACCCATACAGAGACCTCTATACAGTAGAACTACTACCCATACAGAGACCTCCAGACAGTAGAACTACTACCCATACAGAGACCTCCAGACAGTAGAACTACTACCCATACAGAGACCTCCAGACAGTAGAACTACTACCCATACAGAGACCACCAGACAGTAGAACTACTACCCATACAGAGACCTCCAGACCTCCAGACAGTAGAACTACTACCCATACAGAGACCTCCAGACAGTAGAACTACTACCCATACAGAGACCTCCAGACAGTAGAACTACTCCCCATACAGAGACCACCAGACAGTAGAACTACTACCCATACAGAGACCTCCAGACAGTAGAACTACTACCCATACAGAGACCACCAGACAGTAGAACTACTACCAATACAGAGACCTCTAGACAGTAGAACTACTACCCATACAGAGACCTCCAGACAGTAGAACTACTACCCACACAGAGACCACCAGACAGTAGAACTACTACCCATACAGAGACCTCCAGACAGTAGAACTACTACCCATACAGAGACCACCAGACAGTAGAACTACTACCCATACAGAGACCTCCAGACAGTAGAACTACTACCCATACAGAGACCTCCAGACAGTAGAACTACTACCCATACAGAGACCACCAGACAGTAGAACTACTACCAATACAGAGACCTCCAGACCACCAGACAGTAGAACTACTACCCATACAGAGACCTCCAGACCTCCAGACAGTAGATCTACTACCCATACAGAGACCTCCAGACAGTAGAACTACTACCCATACAGAGACCTCCAGACAGTAGAACTACTATCCATACAGAGACCTCTAGACAGTAGAACTACTACCCATACAGAGACCTCTAGACAGTAGAACTACTACCCATACAGAGACCTCCAGACAGTAGAACTACTACCAATACAGAGACCTCTATACAGTAGAATTACTACCCATACAGAGACCTCCAGACAGTATAACTACTACCCATACAGAGACCACCAGACAGTAGAACTACTACCCATACAGAGACCTCCAGACAGTAGAACTACTACCCATACAGAGACCTCCAGACAGTAGATCTACTACCCATACAGAGACCTCCAGACAGTAGAACTACTACCCATACAGAGACCTCCAGACAGTAGAACTACTACCCATACAGAGACCTCCAGACAGTAGAACTACTACCCATACAGAGACCTCCAGACAGTAGAACTACTACCCATACAGAGACCACCAGACAGTAGAACTACTACCCATACAGAGACCTCCAGACAGTAGAACTACTACCCATACAGAGACCTCCAGACAGTAGAACTACTACCCATACAGAGACCTCCAGACCACCAGACAGTAGAACTACTACCCATACAGAGACCACCAACAGAGACTCACCAGACAGTAGAACTACTACCCATACAGAGACCACCAGACAGTAGAACTACTACCCATACAGAGACCTCCAGACAGTAGAACTACTACCCATACAGAGACCTCCAGACAGTAGAACTACTACCCATACAGAGACCTCCAGACAGTAGAACTACTACCCATACAGAGACCTCCAGACCTCTAGACAGTAGAACTACTACCCATACAGAGACCTCCAGACCTCCAGACAGTAGAACTACTACCCATACAGAGACCTCTATACAGTAGAACTACTACCCATACAGAGACCTCCAGACAGTAGAACTACTACCCATACAGAGACCTCTATACAGTAGAACTACTACCCATACAGAGACCTCCAGACAGTAGAACTACTACCCATACAGAGACCTCCAGACAGTAGAACTACTACCCATACAGAGACCTCCAGACAGTAGAACTACTACCCATACAGAGACCTCCAGACAGTAGAACTACTACCCATACAGAGACCACCAGACAGTAGAACTACTACCCATACAGAGACCACCAGACAGTAGAACTACTACCCATACAGAGACCTCCAGACAGTAGAACTACTACCCATACAGAGACCTCTAGACAGTAGAACTACTACCCATACAGAGACCTCCAGACAGTAGAACTACTACCCATACAGAGACCTCCAGACAGTAGAACTACTACCCATACAGAGACCTCCAGACAGTAGAACTACTACCCATACAGAGACCTCCAGACAGTAGATCTACTACCCATACAGAGACCTCTATACAGTAGAACTACTACCCATACAGAGACCTCCAGACAGTAGAACTACTACCCATACAGAGACCTCCAGACAGTAGAACTACTACCCATACAGAGACCTCTATACAGTAGAACTACTACCCATACAGAGACCTCCAGACAGTAGATCTACTACCCATACAGAGACCACCAGACAGTAGAACTACTACCCATACAGAGACCACCAGACAGTAGAACTACTACCCATACAGAGACCACCAGACAGTAGATCTACTACCCATACAGAGACCACCAGACAGTAGAACTACTACCCATACAGAGACCACCAGACAGTAGAACTACTACCCATACAGAGACCTCCAGACAGTAGATCTACTACCCATACAGAGACCTCCAGACAGTGGAACTACTACCCATACAGAGACCTCCAGACAGTAGAACTACTACCCATACAGAGACCACCAGACAGTAGAACTACTACCCATACAGAGACCACCAGACAGTAGAACTACTACCCATACAGAGACCTCCAGACAGTAGATCTACTACCCATACAGAGACCTCCAGACAGTGGAACTACTACCCATACAGAGACCTCTAGACAGTAGAACTACTACCCATACAGAGACCTCTAGACAGTAGAACTACTACCCATACAGAGACCTCCAGACAGTAGAACTACTACCCATACAGAGACCACCAGACAGTAGAACTACTACCCATACAGAGACCACCAGACCTCCAGACAGTAGAACTACTACCCATACAGATACCTCCAGACAGTAGATCTACTACCCATACAGAGACCACCAGACAGTAGAACTACTACCCATACAGAGACCACCAGACCACCAGACAGTAGAACTACTACCCATACAGAGACCACCAGACCTCCAGACAGTAGAACTACTACCCATACAGAGACCTCCAGACAGTAGATCTACTACCCATACAGAGACCACCAGACAGTAGAACTACTACCCATACAGAGACCACCAGACCTCCAGACAGTAGAACTACTACCCATACAGAGACCTCCAGACAGTAGAACTACTACCCATACAGAGACCACCAGACAGTAGATCTACTACCCATACAGAGACCTCTAGACAGTAGAACTACTACCCATACAGAGACCTCTATACAGTAGAACTACTACCCATACAGAGACCTCCAGACAGTAGAACTACTACCCATACAGAGACCTCCAGACAGTAGAACTACTACCCATACAGAGACCTCCAGACAGTAGAACTACTACCCATACAGAGACCACCAGACAGTAGAACTACTACCCATACAGAGACCTCCAGACCTCCAGACAGTAGAACTACTACCCATACAGAGACCTCCAGACAGTAGAACTACTACCCATACAGAGACCTCCAGACAGTAGAACTACTCCCCATACAGAGACCACCAGACAGTAGAACTACTACCCATACAGAGACCTCCAGACAGTAGAACTACTACCCATACAGAGACCACCAGACAGTAGAACTACTACCAATACAGAGACCTCTAGACAGTAGAACTACTACCCATACAGAGACCTCCAGACAGTAGAACTACTACCCACACAGAGACCACCAGACAGTAGAACTACTACCCATACAGAGACCTCCAGACAGTAGAACTACTACCCATACAGAGACCACCAGACAGTAGAACTACTACCCATACAGAGACCTCCAGACAGTAGAACTACTACCCATACAGAGACCTCCAGACAGTAGAACTACTACCCATACAGAGACCACCAGACAGTAGAACTACTACCAATACAGAGACCTCCAGACCACCAGACAGTAGAACTACTACCCATACAGAGACCTCCAGACCTCCAGACAGTAGAACTACTACCCATACAGAGACCTCCAGACAGTAGAACTACTACCCATACAGAGACCTCCAGACAGTAGAACTACTATCCATACAGAGACCTCTAGACAGTAGAACTACTACCCATACAGAGACCTCTAGACAGTAGAACTACTACCCATACAGAGACCTCCAGACAGTAGAACTACTACCCATACAGAGACCTCTATACAGTAGAATTACTACCCATACAGAGACCTCCAGACAGTAGAACTACTACCCAGACAGAGACCACCAGACAGTAGAACTACTACCCATACAGAGACCACCAGACAGTAGAACTACTACCCATACAGAGACCACCAGACAGTAGAACTACTACCCATACAGAGACCTCCAGACAGTAGAACTACTACCCATACAGAGACCACCAGACAGTAGAACTACTACCCATACAGAGACCTCCAGACAGTAGATCTACTACCCATACAGAGACCACCAGACAGTAGAACTACTACCCATACAGAGACCTCCAGACCTCCAGACAGTAGAACTACTACCCATACAGAGACCACCAGACCACCAGACAGTAGAACTACTACCCATACAGAGACCTCCAGACAGTAGAACTACTACCCGTACAGAGACCACCAGACAGTAGAACTACTACCCATACAGAGACCTCCAGACCTCCAGACAGTAGAACTACAACCCATACAGAGACCACCAGACCACCAGACAGTAGAACTACTACCCATACAGAGACCACCAGACAGTAGAACTACTACCCGTACAGAGACCACCAGACAGTAGAACTACTACCCATACAGAGACCACCAGACAGTAGAACTACTACCCATACAGAGACCACCAGACAGTAGAACTACTACCCATACAGAGACCTCCAGACCTCTAGACAGTAGAACTACTACCCATACAGAGACCTCCAGACCTCCAGACAGTAGAACTACTACCCATACAGAGACCTCTATACAGTAGAACTACTACCCATACAGAGACCTCCAGACAGTAGAACTACTACCCATACAGAGACCTCTATACAGTAGAACTACTACCCATACAGAGACCTCCAGACAGTAGAACTACTACCCATACAGAGACCTCCAGACAGTAGAACTACTACCCATACAGAGACCTCCAGACAGTAGAACTACTACCCATACAGAGACCTCTATACAGTAGAACTACTACCCATACAGAGACCACCAGACAGTAGAACTACTACCCATACAGAGACCACCAGACAGTGGAACTACTACCCATACAGAGACCTCCAGACAGTAGAACTACTACCCATACAGAGACCTCTAGACAGTAGAACTACTACCCATACAGAGACCACCAGACAGTAGAACTACTACCCATACAGAGACCTCCAGACAGTAGAACTACTACCCATACAGAGACCTCCAGACAGTAGAACTACTACCCATACAGAGACCACCAGACAGTAGAACTACTACCCATACAGAGACCTCCAGACAGTAGAACTACTACCCATACAGAGACCTCCAGACCTCCAGACAGTAGAACTACTACCCATACAGAGACCACCAGACCTCCAGACAGTAGAACTACTACCCATACAGAGACCTCTAGACAGTAGAACTACTACCCATACAGAGACCTCCAGACAGTAGAACTACTACCCATACAGAGACCTCCAGACAGTAGAACTACTACCCATACAGAGACCTCCAGACAGTAGAACTACTACCCATACAGAGACCACCAGACAGTAGAACTACTACCCATACAGAGACCACCAGACAGTAGAACTACTACCCATACAGAGACCACCAGACAGTAGAACTACTACCCATACAGAGACCACCAGACAGTAGAACTACTACCCATACAGAGACCTCCAGACCTCCAGACAGTAGAACTACTACCCATACAGAGACCTCCAGACAGTAGAACTACTACCCATACAGAGACCTCCAGACAGTAGAACTACTACCCATACAGAGACCACCAGACCTCCAGACAGTAGAACTACTACCCATACAGAGACCTCCAGACAGTAGAACTACTACCCATACAGAGACCTCCAGACAGTAGAACTACTACCCATACAGAGACCACCAGACAGTAGAACTACTACCCATACAGAGACCTCTAGACAGTAGAACTACTACCCATACAGAGACCTCCAGACAGTAGAACTACTACCCATACAGAGACCTCCAGACAGTAGAACTACTACCCATACAGAGACCACCAGACAGTAGAACTACTACCCATACAGAGACCTCGAGACCTCCAGACAGTAGAACTACTACCCATACAGAGACCACCAGACAGTAGAACTACTACCCATACAGAGACCTCCAGACCTCCAGACAGTAGAACTACTACCCATACAGAGACCACCAGACAGTAGAACTACTACCCATACAGAGACCACCAGACAGTAGAACTACTACCCATACAGAGACCTCCAGACAGTAGAACTACTACCCATACAGAGACCACCAGACAGTAGAACTACTACCCATACAGAGACCACCAGACAGTAGAACTACTACCCATACAGAGACCACCAGACAGTAGAACTACTACCCATACAGAGACCACCAGACAGTAGAACTACTACCCATACAGAGACCTCCAGACCTCCAGACAGTAGAACTACTACCCATACAGAGACCTCCAGACAGTAGAACTACTACCCATACAGAGACCTCCAGACAGTAGAACTAATACCCATACAGAGACCACCAGACCTCCAGACAGTAGAACTACTACCCATACAGAGACCTCCAGACAGTAGAACTACTACCCATACAGAGACCTCCAGACAGTAGAACTACTACCCATACAGAGACCACCAGACCACCAGACAGTAGAACTACTACCCATACAGAGACCACCAGACCTCCAGACAGTAGAACTACTACCCATACAGAGACCACCAGACCTCCAGACACTAGAACTACTACCCATACAGAGACCACCAGACAGTAGAACTACTACCCATACAGAGACCTCCAGACAGTAGAACTACTACCCATACAGAGACCACCAGACAGTAGAACTACTACCCATACAGAGACCTCTAGACAGTAGAACTACTACCCATACAGAGACCTCCAGACAGTAGAACTACTACCCATACAGAGACCTCCAGACAGTAGACCTACTAACCATACAGAGACCACCAGACAGTAGAACTACTACCCATACAGAGACCTCCAGACCTCCAGACAGTAGAACTACTACCCATACAGAGACCACCAGACAGTAGAACTACTACCCATACAGAGACCTCCAGACCTCCAGACAGTAGAACTACTACCCATACAGAGACCACCAGACAGTAGAACTACTACCCATACAGAGACCACCAGACAGTAGAACTACTACCCATACAGAGACCTCCAGACAGTAGAACTACTACCCATACAGAGACCTCCAGACCACCAGACAGTAGAACTACTACCCATACAGAGACCTCCAGACCACCAGACAGTAGAACTACTACCCATACAGAGACCTCCAGACAGTAGAACTACTACCCATACAGACCACCAGACAGTAGAACTACTACCCATACAGAGACCACCAGACAGTAGAACTACTACCCATACAGAGACCACCAGACAGTAGAACTACTACCCATACAGAGACCACCAGACCTCCAGACAGTAGAACTACTACCCATACAGAGACCTCCAGACAGTAGAACTACTACCCATACAGGGACCACCAGACAGTAGAACTACTACCCATACAGAGACCACCAGACAGTAGAACTACTACCCATACAGAGACCATCAGACCTCCAGACAGTAGAACTACTACCCATACAGAGACCACCAGACAGTAGATCTACTACCCATACAGAGACCTCCAGACAGTAGAACTACTACCCATACAGAGACCTCTAAACAGTAGAACTACTACCCATACAGAGACCTCTAGACAGTAGAACTACTACCCATACAGAGACCACCAGACAGTAGATCTACTACCCATACAGAGACCTCCAGACAGTAGAACTACTACCCATACAGAGACCACCAGACAGTAGATCTACTACCCATACAGAGACCACCAGACAGTAGAACTACTACCCATACAGAGACCACCAGACAGTAGAACTACTACCCATACAGAGACCTCCAGACCACCAGACAGTAGAACTACTACCCATACAGAGACCTCCAGACCACCAGACAGTAGAACTACTACCCATACAGAGACCACCAGACCTCCAGACAGTAGATCTACTACCCATACAGAGACCTCCATAGAGTAGAACTACTACCCATACAGAGACCTCCAGACAGTAGAACTAATACCCATACATAGACCTCCAGACAGTAGAACTACTACCCATACAGAGACCTCCAGACAGTAGAACTACTACCCATACAGAGACCACCAGACAGTAGAACTACTACCCATACAGAGACCTCCAGACAGTAGAACTACTACCCTTACAGAGACCTCCAGACAGTAGAACTACTACCCATACAGAGACCACCAGACAGTAGAACTACTACCCATACAGAGACCACCAGACAGTAGAACTACTACCCATACAGAGACCACCAGACAGTAGATCTACTACCCATACAGAGACCACCAGACAGTAGAACTACTACCCATACAGAGACCACCAGACAGTAGAACTACTACCCATACAGAGACCTCCAGACAGTAGATCTACTACCCATACAGAGACCTCCAGACAGTGGAACTACTACCCATACAGAGACCACCAGACAGTAGATCTACTACCCATACAGAGACCACCAGACAGTAGAACTACTACCCATACAGAGACCACCAGACAGTAGAACTACTACCCATACAGAGACCTCCAGACAGTAGATCTACCACCCATACAGAGACCTCCAGACAGTGGAACTACTACCCATACAGAGACCTCTAGACAGTAGAACTACTACCCATACAGAGACCTCTATACAGTAGAACTACTACCCATACAGAGACCTCCAGACAGTAGAACTACTACCCTTACAGAGACCACCAGACAGTAGAACTACTACCCATACAGAGACCACCAGACCTCCAGACAGTAGAACTACTACCCATACAGATACCTCCAGACAGTAGATCTACTACCCATACAGAGACCACCAGACAGTAGAACTACTACCCATACAGAGACCACCAGACCACCAGACAGTAGAACTACTACCCATACAGAGACCACCAGACCTCCAGACAGTAGAACTACTACCCATACAGAGACCTCCAGACAGTAGATCTACTACCCATACAGAGACCACCAGACAGTAGAACTACTACCCATACAGAGACCACCAGACCTCCAGACAGTAGAACTACTACCCATACAGAGACCTCCAGACAGTAGAACTACTACCCATACAGAGACCACCAGACAGTAGATCTACTACCCATACAGAGACCTCTAGACAGTAGAACTACTACCCATACAGAGACCTCCAGACAGTAGAACTACTACCCATACAGAGACCTCCAGACAGTAGAACTACTACCCATACAGAGACCTCCAGACAGTAGAACTACTACCCATACAGAGACCACCAGACAGTAGAACTACTACCCATACAGAGACCTCCAGACCTCCAGACAGTAGAACTACTACCCATACAGAGACCTCCAGACAGTAGAACTACTACCCATACAGAGACCTCCAGACAGTAGAACTACTCCCCATACAGAGACCACCAGACAGTAGAACTACTACCCATACAGAGACCTCCAGACAGTAGAACTACTACCCATACAGAGACCACCAGACAGTAGAACTACTACCAATACAGAGACCTCTAGACAGTAGAACTACTACCCATACAGAGACCTCCAGACAGTAGAACTACTACCCACACAGAGACCACCAGACAGTAGAACTACTACCCATACAGAGACCTCCAGACAGTAGAACTACTACCCATACAGAGACCACCAGACAGTAGAACTACTACCCATACAGAGACCTCCAGACAGTAGAACTACTACCCATACAGAGACCTCCAGACAGTAGAACTACTACCCATACAGAGACCACCAGACAGTAGAACTACTACCAATACAGAGACCTCCAGACCACCAGACAGTAGAACTACTACCCATACAGAGACCTCCAGACCTCCAGACAGTAGATCTACTACCCATACAGAGACCTCCAGACAGTAGAACTACTACCCATACAGAGACCTCCAGACAGTAGAACTACTATCCATACAGAGACCTCTAGACAGTAGAACTACTACCCATACAGAGACCTCTAGACAGTAGAACTACTACCCATACAGAGACCTCCAGACAGTAGAACTACTACCCATACAGAGACCTCTATACAGTAGAATTACTACCCATACAGAGACCTCCAGACAGTAGAACTACTACCCAGACAGAGACCACCAGACAGTAGAACTACTACCCATACAGAGACCACCAGACAGTAGAACTACTACCCATACAGAGACCACCAGACAGTAGAACTACTACCCATACAGAGACCTCCAGACAGTAGAACTACTACCCATACAGAGACCACCAGACAGTAGAACTACTACCCATACAGAGACCTCCAGACAGTAGATCTACTACCCATACAGAGACCACCAGACAGTAGAACTACTACCCATACAGAGACCTCCAGACCTCCAGACAGTAGAACTACTACCCATACAGAGACCACCAGACCACCAGACAGTAGAACTACTACCCATACAGAGACCTCCAGACAGTAGAACTACTACCCGTACAGAGACCACCAGACAGTAGAACTACTACCCATACAGAGACCTCCAGACCTCCAGACAGTAGAACTACAACCCATACAGAGACCACCAGACCACCAGACAGTAGAACTACTACCCATACAGAGACCACCAGACAGTAGAACTACTACCCGTACAGAGACCACCAGACAGTAGAACTACTACCCATACAGAGACCACCAGACAGTAGAACTACTACCCATACAGAGACCACCAGACAGTAGAACTACTACCCATACAGAGACCTCCAGACCTCTAGACAGTAGAACTACTACCCATACAGAGACCTCCAGACCTCCAGACAGTAGAACTACTACCCATACAGAGACCTCTATACAGTAGAACTACTACCCATACAGAGACCTCCAGACAGTAGAACTACTACCCATACAGAGACCTCTATACAGTAGAACTACTACCCATACAGAGACCTCCAGACAGTAGAACTACTACCCATACAGAGACCTCCAGACAGTAGAACTACTACCCATACAGAGACCTCCAGACAGTAGAACTACTACCCATACAGAGACCTCTATACAGTAGAACTACTACCCATACAGAGACCACCAGACAGTAGAACTACTACCCATACAGAGACCACCAGACAGTGGAACTACTACCCATACAGAGACCTCCAGACAGTAGAACTACTACCCATACAGAGACCTCTAGACAGTAGAACTACTACCCATACAGAGACCACCAGACAGTAGAACTACTACCCATACAGAGACCTCCAGACAGTAGAACTACTACCCATACAGAGACCTCCAGACAGTAGAACTACTACCCATACAGAGACCACCAGACAGTAGAACTACTACCCATACAGAGACCTCCAGACAGTAGAACTACTACCCATACAGAGACCTCCAGACCTCCAGACAGTAGAACTACTACCCATACAGAGACCACCAGACCTCCAGACAGTAGAACTACTACCCATACAGAGACCTCTAGACAGTAGAACTACTACCCATACAGAGACCTCCAGACAGTAGAACTACTACCCATACAGAGACCTCCAGACAGTAGAACTACTACCCATACAGAGACCTCCAGACAGTAGAACTACTACCCATACAGAGACCACCAGACAGTAGAACTACTACCCATACAGAGACCACCAGACAGTAGAACTACTACCCATACAGAGACCACCAGACAGTAGAACTACTACCCATACAGAGACCACCAGACAGTAGAACTACTACCCATACAGAGACCTCCAGACCTCCAGACAGTAGAACTACTACCCATACAGAGACCTCCAGACAGTAGAACTACTACCCATACAGAGACCTCCAGACAGTAGAACTACTACCCATACAGAGACCACCAGACCTCCAGACAGTAGAACTACTACCCATACAGAGACCTCCAGACAGTAGAACTACTACCCATACAGAGACCTCCAGACAGTAGAACTACTACCCATACAGAGACCACCAGACAGTAGAACTACTACCCATACAGAGACCTCTAGACAGTAGAACTACTACCCATACAGAGACCTCCAGACAGTAGAACTACTACCCATACAGAGACCTCCAGACAGTAGAACTACTACCCATACAGAGACCACCAGACAGTAGAACTACTACCCATACAGAGACCTCGAGACCTCCAGACAGTAGAACTACTACCCATACAGAGACCACCAGACAGTAGAACTACTACCCATACAGAGACCTCCAGACCTCCAGACAGTAGAACTACTACCCATACAGAGACCACCAGACAGTAGAACTACTACCCATACAGAGACCACCAGACAGTAGAACTACTACCCATACAGAGACCTCCAGACAGTAGAACTACTACCCATACAGAGACCACCAGACAGTAGAACTACTACCCATACAGAGACCACCAGACAGTAGAACTACTACCCATACAGAGACCACCAGACAGTAGAACTACTACCCATACAGAGACCACCAGACAGTAGAACTACTACCCATACAGAGACCTCCAGACCTCCAGACAGTAGAACTACTACCCATACAGAGACCTCCAGACAGTAGAACTACTACCCATACAGAGACCTCCAGACAGTAGAACTACTACCCATACAGAGACCACCAGACCTCCAGACAGTAGAACTACTACCCATACAGAGACCTCCAGACAGTAGAACTACTACCCATACAGAGACCTCCAGACAGTAGAACTACTACCCATACAGAGACCACCAGACCACCAGACAGTAGAACTACTACCCATACAGAGACCACCAGACCTCCAGACAGTAGAACTACTACCCATACAGAGACCACCAGACCTCCAGACACTAGAACTACTACCCATACAGAGACCACCAGACAGTAGAACTACTACCCATACAGAGACCTCCAGACAGTAGAACTACTACCCATACAGAGACCACCTCCAGACCTCCAGACAGTAGAACTACTACCCATACAGAGACCTCTATACAGTAGAACTACTACCCATACAGAGACCTCCAGACAGTAGAACTACTACCCATACAGAGACCTCTATACAGTAGAACTACTACCCATACAGAGACCTCCAGACAGTAGAACTACTACCCATACAGAGACCTCCAGACAGTAGAACTACTACCCATACAGAGACCTCCAGACAGTAGAACTACTACCCATACAGAGACCTCTATACAGTAGAACTACTACCCATACAGAGACCACCAGACAGTAGAACTACTACCCATACAGAGACCACCAGACAGTGGAACTACTACCCATACAGAGACCTCCAGACAGTAGAACTACTACCCATACAGAGACCTCTAGACAGTAGAACTACTACCCATACAGAGACCACCAGACAGTAGAACTACTACCCATACAGAGACCTCCAGACAGTAGAACTACTACCCATACAGAGACCTCCAGACAGTAGAACTACTACCCATACAGAGACCACCAGACAGTAGAACTACTACCCATACAGAGACCTCCAGACAGTAGAACTACTACCCATACAGAGACCTCCAGACCTCCAGACAGTAGAACTACTACCCATACAGAGACCACCAGACCTCCAGACAGTAGAACTACTACCCATACAGAGACCTCTAGACAGTAGAACTACTACCCATACAGAGACCTCCAGACAGTAGAACTACTACCCATACAGAGACCTCCAGACAGTAGAACTACTACCCATACAGAGACCTCCAGACAGTAGAACTACTACCCATACAGAGACCAACAGACAGTAGAACTACTACCCATACAGAGACCACCAGACAGTAGAACTACTACCCATACAGAGACCACCAGACAGTAGAACTACTACCCATACAGAGACCACCAGACAGTAGAACTACTACCCATACAGAGACCTCCAGACCTCCAGACAGTAGAACTACTACCCATACAGAGACCTCCAGACAGTAGAACTACTACCCATACAGAGACCTCCAGACAGTAGAACTACTACCCATACAGAGACCACCAGACCTCCAGACAGTAGAACTACTACCCATACAGAGACCTCCAGACAGTAGAACTACTACCCATACAGAGACCTCCAGACAGTAGAACTACTACCCATACAGAGACCACCAGACAGTAGAACTACTACCCATACAGAGACCTCTAGACAGTAGAACTACTACCCATACAGAGACCTCCAGACAGTAGAACTACTACCCATACAGAGACCTCCAGACAGTAGAACTACTACCCATACAGAGACCACCAGACAGTAGAACTACTACCCATACAGAGACCTCGAGACCTCCAGACAGTAGAACTACTACCCATACAGAGACCACCAGACAGTAGAACTACTACCCATACAGAGACCTCCAGACCTCCAGACAGTAGAACTACTACCCATACAGAGACCACCAGACAGTAGAACTACTACCCATACAGAGACCACCAGACAGTAGAACTACTACCCATACAGAGACCTCCAGACAGTAGAACTACTACCCATACAGAGACCACCAGACAGTAGAACTACTACCCATACAGAGACCACCAGACAGTAGAACTACTACCCATACAGAGACCACCAGACAGTAGAACTACTACCCATACAGAGACCACCAGACAGTAGAACTACTACCCATACAGAGACCTCCAGACCTGCAGACAGTAGAACTACTACCCATACAGAGACCTCCAGACAGTAGAACTACTACCCATACAGAGACCTCCAGACAGTAGAACTAATACCCATACAGAGACCACCAGACCTCCAGACAGTAGAACTACTACCCATACAGAGACCTCCAGACAGTAGAACTACTACCCATACAGAGACCTCCAGACAGTAGAACTACTACCCATACAGAGACCACCAGACCACCAGACAGTAGAACTACTACCCATACAGAGACCACCAGACCTCCAGACAGTAGAACTACTACCCATACAGAGACCACCAGACCTCCAGACACTAGAACTACTACCCATACAGAGACCACCAGACAGTAGAACTACTACCCATACAGAGACCTCCAGACAGTAGAACTACTACCCATACAGAGACCACCAGACAGTAGAACTACTACCCATACAGAGACCTCTAGACAGTAGAACTACTACCCATACAGAGACCTCCAGACAGTAGAACTACTACCCATACAGAGACCTCCAGACAGTAGACCTACTACCCATACAGAGACCACCAGACAGTAGAACTACTACCCATACAGAGACCTCCAGACCTCCAGACAGTAGAACTACTACCCATACAGAGACCACCAGACAGTAGAACTACTACCCATACAGAGACCTCCAGACCTCCAGACAGTAGAACTACTACCCATACAGAGACCACCAGACAGTAGAACTACTACCCATACAGAGACCACCAGACAGTAGAACTACTACCCATACAGAGACCTCCAGACAGTAGAACTACTACCCATACAGAGACCTCCAGACCACCAGACAGTAGAACTACTACCCATACAGAGACCTCCAGACCACCAGACAGTAGAACTACTACCCATACAGAGACCTCCAGACAGTAGAACTACTACCCATACAGAGACCACCAGACAGTAGAACTACTACCCATACAGAGACCACCAGACAGTAGAACTACTACCCATACAGAGACCACCAGACAGTAGAACTACTACCCATACAGAGACCACCAGACCTCCAGACAGTAGAACTACTACCCATACAGAGACCTCCAGACAGTAGAACTACTACCCATACAGAGACCACCAGACAGTAGAACTACTACCCATACAGAGACCACCAGACAGTAGAACTACTACCCATACAGAGACCATCAGACCTCCAGACAGTAGAACTACTACCCATACAGAGACCACCAGACAGTAGATCTACTACCCATACAGAGACCTCCAGACAGTAGAACTACTACCCATACAGAGACCTCTAAACAGTAGAACTACTACCCATACAGAGACCTCTAGACAGTAGAACTACTACCCATACAGAGACCACCAGACAGTAGATCTACTACCCATACAGAGACCACCAGACAGTAGAACTACTACCCATACAGAGACCACCAGACAGTAGAACTACTACCCATACAGAGACCTCCAGACCACCAGACAGTAGAACTACTACCCATACAGAGACCTCCAGACCACCAGACAGTAGAACTACTACCCATACAGATACCTCCAGACAGTAGATCTACTACCCATACAGAGACCACCAGACAGTAGAACTACTACCCATACAGAGACCACCAGACCACCAGACAGTAGAACTACTACCCATACAGTGACCACCAGACCTCCAGACAGTAGAACTACTACCCATACAGAGACCTCCAGACAGTAGATCTACTACCCATACAGAGACCACCAGACAGTAGAACTACTACCCATACAGAGACCACCAGACCTCCAGACAGTAGAACTACTACCCATACAGAGACCTCCAGACAGTAGAACTACTACCCATACAGAGACCACCAGACAGTAGATCTACTACCCATACAGAGACCTCTAGACAGTAGAACTACTACCCATACAGAGACCTCTATACAGTAGAACTACTACCCATACAGAGACCTCCAGACAGTAGAACTACTACCCATACAGAGACCTCCAGACAGTAGAACTACTACCCATACAGAGACCTCCAGACAGTAGAACTACTACCCATACAGAGACCACCAGACAGTAGAACTACTACCCATACAGAGACCTCCAGACCTCCAGACAGTAGAACTACTACCCATACAGAGACCTCCAGACAGTAGAACTACTACCCATACAGAGACCTCCAGACAGTAGAACTACTCCCCATACAGAGACCACCAGACAGTAGAACTACTACCCATACAGAGACCTCCAGACAGTAGAACTACTACCCATACAGAGACCACCAGACAGTAGAACTACTACCAATACAGAGACCTCTAGACAGTAGAACTACTACCCATACAGAGACCTCCAGACAGTAGAACTACTACCCACACAGAGACCACCAGACAGTAGAACTACTACCCATACAGAGACCTCCAGACAGTAGAACTACTACCCATACAGAGACCACCAGACAGTAGAACTACTACCCATACAGAGACCTCCAGACAGTAGAACTACTACCCATGCAGAGACCTCCAGACAGTAGAACTACTACCCATACAGAGACCACCAGACAGTAGAACTACTACCAATACAGAGACCTCCAGACCTCCAGACAGTAGAACTACTACCCATACAGAGACCACCAGACAGTAGAACTACTACCCATACAGAGACCTCCAGACAGTAGAACTACTACCCATACAGAGACCACCAGACAGTAGAACTACTACCCATACAGAGACCTCTAGACAGTAGAACTACTACCCATACAGAGACCTCTAGACAGTAGAATTACTACCCATACAGAGACCACCAGACAGTAGAACTACTACCCATACAGAGACCACCAGACAGTAGAACTACTACCCATACAGAGACCACCAGACAGTAGAACTACTACCCATACAGAGACCTCCAGACAGTAGAACTACTACCCATACAGAGACCTCCAGACAGTAGATCTACTACCCATACAGAGACCTCCAGACAGTAGAACTACTACCCATACAGAGACCTCCAGACAGTAGAACTACTACCCATACAGAGACCTCTAGACAGTAGAACTACTACCCATACAGAGACCTCCAGACAGTAGATCTACTACCCATACAGAGACCTCTATACAGTAGAACTACTACCCATACAGAGACCTCCAGACAGTAGAACTACTACCCATACAGAGACCTCCAGACAGTAGAACTACTACCCATACAGAGACCTCTATACAGTAGAACTACTACCCATACAGAGACCTCCAGACAGTAGATCTACTACCCATACAGAGACCACCAGACAGTAGAACTACTACCCATACAGAGACCACCAGACAGTAGAACTACTACCCATACAGAGACCACCAGACAGTAGATCTACTACCCATACAGAGACCACCAGACAGTAGAACTACTACCCATACAGAGACCACCAGACAGTAGAACTACTACCCATACAGAGACCTCCAGACAGTAGATCTACTACCCATACAGAGACCTCCAGACAGTGGAACTACTACCCATACAGAGACCTCTAGACAGTAGAACTACTACCCATACAGAGACCTCTATACAGTAGAACTACTACCCATACAGAGACCACCAGACAGTAGATCTACTACCCATACAGAGACCTCTATACAGTAGAACTACTACCCATACAGAGACCTCTATACAGTAGAACTACTACCCATACAGAGACCTCCAGACAGTAGATCTACTACCCATACAGAGACCTCCAGACAGTAGAACTACTACCCATACAGAGACCTCCAGACAGTAGAACTACTACCCATACAGAGACCTCTAGACAGTAGAACTACTACCCATACAGAGACCTCCAGACAGTAGATCTACTACCCATACAGAGACCTCTATACAGTAGAACTACTACCCATACAGAGACCTCCAGACAGTAGAACTACTACCCATACAGAGACCTCCAGACAGTAGAACTACTACCCATACAGAGACCTCTATACAGTAGAACTACTACCCATACAGAGACCTCCAGACAGTAGATCTACTACCCATACAGAGACCACCAGACAGTAGAACTACTACCCATACAGAGACCACCAGACAGTAGAACTACTACCCATACAGAGACCACCAGACAGTAGATCTACTACCCATACAGAGACCACCAGACAGTAGAACTACTACCCATACAGAGACCACCAGACAGTAGAACTACTACCCATACAGAGACCTCCAGACAGTAGATCTACTACCCATACAGAGACCTCCAGACAGTGGAACTACTACCCATACAGAGACCTCTAGACAGTAGAACTACTACCCATACAGAGACCTCTATACAGTAGAACTACTACCCATACAGAGACCACCAGACAGTAGATCTACTACCCATACAGAGACCTCTATACAGTAGAACTACTACCCATACAGAGACCTCTATACAGTAGAACTACTACCCATACAGAGACCACCAGACAGTAGAACTACTACCCATACAGAGACCTCCAGACAGTAGAACTACTACCCATACAGAGACCTCTATACAGTAGAACTACTACCCATACAGAGACCACCAGACCTCCAGACAGTAGAACTACTACCCATACAGATACCTCCAGACAGTAGATCTACTACCCATACAGAGACCACCAGACAGTAGAACTACTACCCATACAGAGACCACCAGACCACCAGACAGTAGAACTACTACCCATACAGAGACCACCAGACCTCCAGACAGTAGAACTACTACCCATACAGAGACCTCCAGACAGTAGATCTACTACCCATACAGAGACCACCAGACAGTAGAACTACTACCCATACAGAGACCACCAGACCTCCAGACAGTAGAACTACTACCCATACAGAGACCTCCAGACAGTAGAACTACTACCCATACAGAGACCACCAGACAGTAGATCTACTACCCATACAGAGACCTCTAGACAGTAGAACTACTACCCATACAGAGACCTCTATACAGTAGAACTACTACCCATACAGAGACCTCCAGACAGTAGAACTACTACCCATACAGAGACCTCCAGACAGTAGAACTACTACCCATACAGAGACCTCCAGACAGTAGAACTACTACCCATACAGAGACCACCAGACAGTAGAACTACTACCCATACAGAGACCTCCAGACCTCCAGACAGTAGAACTACTACCCATACAGAGACCTCCAGACAGTAGAACTACTACCCATACAGAGACCTCCAGACAGTAGAACTACTCCCCATACAGAGACCACCAGACAGTAGAACTACTACCCATACAGAGACCTCCAGACAGTAGAACTACTACCCATACAGAGACCACCAGACAGTAGAACTACTACCAATACAGAGACCTCTAGACAGTAGAACTACTACCCATACAGAGACCTCCAGACAGTAGAACTACTACCCACACAGAGACCACCAGACAGTAGAACTACTACCCATACAGAGACCTCCAGACAGTAGAACTACTACCCATACAGAGACCACCAGACAGTAGAACTACTACCCATACAGAGACCTCCAGACAGTAGAACTACTACCCATACAGAGACCTCCAGACAGTAGAACTACTACCCATACAGAGACCACCAGACAGTAGAACTACTACCAATACAGAGACCTCCAGACCACCAGACAGTAGAACTACTACCCATACAGAGACCTCCAGACCTCCAGACAGTAGATCTACTACCCATACAGAGACCTCCAGACAGTAGAACTACTACCCATACAGAGACCTCCAGACAGTAGAACTACTATCCATACAGAGACCTCTAGACAGTAGAACTACTACCCATACAGAGACCTCTAGACAGTAGAACTACTACCCATACAGAGACCTCCAGACAGTAGAACTACTACCCATACAGAGACCTCTATACAGTAGAATTACTACCCATACAGAGACCTCCAGACAGTAGAACTACTACCCATACAGAGACCACCAGACAGTAGAACTACTACCCATACAGAGACCACCAGACAGTAGAACTACTACCCATACAGAGACCACCAGACAGTAGAACTACTACCCATACAGAGACCTCCAGACAGTAGAACTACTACCCATACAGAGACCACCAGACAGTAGAACTACTACCCATACAGAGACCTCCAGACAGTAGATCTACTACCCATACAGAGACCACCAGACAGTAGAACTACTACCCATACAGAGACCTCCAGACCTCCAGACAGTAGAACTACTACCCATACAGAGACCACCAGACCACCAGACAGTAGAACTACTACCCATACAGAGACCTCCAGACAGTAGAACTACTACCCATACAGAGACCTCCAGACCACCAGACAGTAGAACTACTACCCATACAGAGACCACCAGACAGTAGAACTACTACCCGTACAGAGACCACCAGACAGTAGAACTACTACCCATACAGAGACCACCAGACAGTAGAACTACTACCCATACAGAGACCTCTAGACAGTAGAACTACTACCCATACAGAGACCACCAGACAGTAGAACTACTACCCATACAGAGACCTCTATACAGTAGAACTACTACCCATACAGAGACCTCCAGACAGTAGAACTACTACCCATACAGAGACCTCTATACAGTAGAACTACTACCCATACAGAGACCTCCAGACAGTAGAACTACTACCCATACAGAGACCTCCAGACAGTATAACTACTACCCATACAGAGACCTCCAGACAGTAGAACTACTACCCATACAGAGACCTCTATACAGTAGAACTACTACCCATACAGAGACCACCAGACAGTAGAACTACTACCCATACAGAGACCACCAGACAGTGGAACTACTACCCATACAGAGACCTCCAGACAGTAGAACTACTACCCATACAGAGACCTCTAGACAGTAGAACTACTACCCATACAGAGACCACCAGACAGTAGAACTACTACCCATACAGAGACCTCCAGACAGTAGAATTACTACCCATACAGAGACCTCCAGACAGTAGAACTACTACCCATACAGAGACCACCAGACAGTAGAACTACTACCCATACAGAGACCTCCAGACAGTAGAACTACTACCCATACAGAGACCTCCAGACCTCCGGACAGTAGAACTACTACCCATACAGAGACCACCAGACCTCCAGACAGTAGAACTACTACCCATACAGAGACCTCTAGACAGTAGAACTACTACCCATACAGAGACCTCCAGACAGTAGAACTACTACCCATACAGAGACCTCCAGACAGTAGAACTACTACCCATACAGAGACCTCTAGACAGTAGAACTACTACCCATACAGAGACCTCCAGACAGTAGATCTACTACCCATACAGAGACCTCTATACAGTAGAACTACTACCCATACAGAGACCTCCAGACAGTAGAACTACTACCCATACAGAGACCTCCAGACAGTAGAACTACTACCCATACAGAGACCTCTATACAGTAGAACTACTACCCATACAGAGACCTCCAGACAGTAGATCTACTACCCATACAGAGACCACCAGACAGTAGAACTACTACCCATACAGAGACCACCAGACAGTAGAACTACTACCCATACAGAGACCACCAGACAGTAGATCTACTACCCATACAGAGACCACCAGACAGTAGAACTACTACCCATACAGAGACCACCAGACAGTAGAACTACTACCCATACAGAGACCTCCAGACAGTAGATCTACTACCCATACAGAGACCTCCAGACAGTGGAACTACTACCCATACAGAGACCACCAGACAGTAGATCTACTACCCATACAGAGACCACCAGTCAGTAGAACTACTACCCATACAGAGACCACCAGACAGTAGAACTACTACCCATACAGAGACCTCCAGACAGTAGATCTACTACCCATACAGAGACCTCCAGACAGTGGAACTACTACCCATACAGAGACCTCTAGACAGTAGAACTACTACCCATACAGAGACCTCTATACAGTAGAACTACTACCCATACAGAGACCACCAGACCTCCAGACAGTAGAACTACTACCCATACAGATACCTCCAGACAGTAGATCTACTACCCATACAGAGACTACCAGACAGTAGAACTACTACCCATACAGAGACCACCAGACCACCAGACAGTAGAACTACTACCCATACAGAGACCACCAGACCTCCAGACAGTAGAACTACTACCCATACAGAGACCTCCAGACAGTAGATCTACTACCCATACAGAGACCACCAGACAGTAGAACTACTACCCATACAGAGACCACCAGACCTCCAGACAGTAGAACTACTACCCATACAGAGACCTCCAGACAGTAGAACTACTACCCATACAGAGACCACCAGACAGTAGATCTACTACCCATACAGAGACCTCTAGACAGTAGAACTACTACCCATACAGAGACCTCTATACAGTAGAACTACTACCCATACAGAGACCTCCAGACAGTAGAACTACTACCCATACAGAGACCTCCAGACAGTAGAACTACTACCCATACAGAGACCTCCAGACAGTAGAACTACTACCCATACAGAGACCACCAGACAGTAGAACTACTACCCATACAGAGACCTCCAGACCTCCAGACAGTAGAACTACTACCCATACAGAGACCTCCAGACAGTAGAACTACTACCCATACAGAGACCTCCAGACAGTAGAACTACTCCCCATACAGAGACCACCAGACAGTAGAACTACTACCCATACAGAGACCTCCAGACAGTAGAACTACTACCCATACAGAGACCACCAGACAGTAGAACTACTACCAATACAGAGACCTCTAGACAGTAGAACTACTACCCATACAGAGACCTCCAGACAGTAGAACTACTACCCACACAGAGACCACCAGACAGTAGAACTACTACCCATACAGAGACCTCCAGACAGTAGAACTACTACCCATACAGAGACCACCAGACAGTAGAACTACTACCCATACAGAGACCTCCAGACAGTAGAACTACTACCCATACAGAGACCTCCAGACAGTAGAACTACTACCCATACAGAGACCACCAGACAGTAGAACTACTACCAATACAGAGACCTCCAGACCACCAGACAGTAGAACTACTACCCATACAGAGACCTCCAGACCTCCAGACAGTAGATCTACTACCCATACAGAGACCTCCAGACAGTAGAACTACTACCCATACAGAGACCTCCAGACAGTAGAACTACTACCCATACAGAGACCTCCAGACAGTAGAACTACTACCCATACAGAGACCTCCAGACAGTAGAACTACTACCCATACAGAGACCTCCAGACAGTAGAACTACTATCCATACAGAGACCTCTAGACAGTAGAACTACTACCCATACAGAGACCTCTAGACAGTAGAACTACTACCCATACAGAGACCTCCAGACAGTAGAACTACTACCCATACAGAGACCTCTATACAGTAGAATTACTACCCATACAGAGACCTCCAGACAGTAGAACTACTACCCAGACAGAGACCACCAGACAGTAGAACTACTACCCATACAGAGACCACCAGACAGTAGAACTACTACCCATACAGAGACCTCCAGACAGTAGAACTACTACCCATACAGAGACCTCTATACAGTAGAACTACTACCCATACAGAGACCTCCAGACAGTAGAACTACTACCCATACAGAGACCTCCAGACAGTAGAACTACTACCCATACAGAGACCTCCAGACAGTAGAACTACTATCCATACAGAGACCTCTAGACAGTAGAACTACTACCCATACAGAGACCTCTAGACAGTAGAACTACTACCCATACAGAGACCTCCAGACAGTAGAACTACTACCCATACAGAGACCTCTATACAGTAGAATTACTACCCATACAGAGACCTCCAGACAGTAGAACTACTACCCATACAGAGACCACCAGACAGTAGAACTACTACCCATACAGAGACCACCAGACAGTAGAACTACTACCCATACAGAGACCACCAGACAGTAGAACTACTACCCATACAGAGACCTCCAGACAGTAGAACTACTACCCATACAGAGACCACCAGACAGTAGAACTACTACCCATACAGAGACCTCCAGACAGTAGATCTACTACCCATACAGAGACCACCAGACAGTAGAACTACTACCCATACAGAGACCTCCAGACCTCCAGACAGTAGAACTACTACCCATACAGAGACCACCAGACCACCAGACAGTAGAACTACTACCCATACAGAGACCTCCAGACAGTAGAACTACTACCCATACAGAGACCACCAGACAGTAGAACTACTACCCATACAGAGACCTCCAGACCTCCAGACAGTAGAACTACAACCCATACAGAGACCACCAGACCACCAGACAGTAGAACTACTACCCATACAGAGACCACCAGACAGTAGAACTACTACCCGTACAGAGACCACCAGACAGTAGAACTACTACCCATACAGAGACCACCAGACAGTAGAACTACTACCCATACAGAGACCACCAGACAGTAGAACTACTACCCATACAGAGACCTCCAGACCTCTAGACAGTAGAACTACTACCCATACAGAGACCTCCAGACCTCCAGACAGTAGAACTACTACCCATACAGAGACCTCTATACAGTAGAACTACTACCCATACAGAGACCTCCAGACAGTAGAACTACTACCCAGACAGAGACCACCAGACAGTAGAACTACTACCCATACAGAGACCACCAGACAGTAGAACTACTACCCATACAGAGACCTCCAGACAGTAGAACTACTACCCATACAGAGACCTCTATACAGTAGAACTACTACCCATACAGAGACCTCCAGACAGTAGAACTACTACCCATACAGAGACCTCCAGACAGTAGAACTACTACCCATACAGAGACCTCCAGACAGTAGAACTACTACCCATACAGAGACCTCTAGACAGTAGAACTACTACCCATACAGAGACCTCTAGACAGTAGAACTACTACCCATACAGAGACCTCCAGACAGTAGAACTACTACCCATACAGAGACCTCTATACAGTAGAATTACTACCCATACAGAGACCTCCAGACAGTAGAACTACTACCCAGACAGAGACCACCAGACAGTAGAACTACTACCCATACAGAGACCACCAGACAGTAGAACTACTACCCATACAGAGACCACCAGACAGTAGAACTACTACCCATACAGAGACCTCCAGACAGTAGAACTACTACCCATACAGAGACCACCAGACAGTAGAACTACTACCCATACAGAGACCTCCAGACAGTAGATCTACTACCCATACAGAGACCACCAGACAGTAGAACTACTACCCATACAGAGACCTCCAGACCTCCAGACAGTAGAACTACTACCCATACAGAGACCACCAGACCACCAGACAGTAGAACTACTACCCATACAGAGACCTCCAGACAGTAGAACTACTACCCGTACAGAGACCACCAGACAGTAGAACTACTACCCATACAGAGACCTCCAGACCTCCAGACAGTAGAACTACAACCCATACAGAGACCACCAGACCACCAGACAGTAGAACTACTACCCATACAGAGACCACCAGACAGTAGAACTACTACCCGTACAGAGACCACCAGACAGTAGAACTACTACCCATACAGAGACCACCAGACAGTAGAACTACTACCCATACAGAGACCACCAGACAGTAGAACTACTACCCATACAGAGACCTCCAGACCTCTAGACAGTAGAACTACTACCCATACAGAGACCTCCAGACCTCCAGACAGTAGAACTACTACCCATACAGAGACCTCTATACAGTAGAACTACTACCCATACAGAGACCTCCAGACAGTAGAACTACTACCCATACAGAGACCTCTATACAGTAGAACTACTACCCATACAGAGACCTCCAGACAGTAGAACTACTACCCATACAGAGACCTCCAGACAGTAGAACTACTACCCATACAGAGACCTCCAGACAGTAGAACTACTACCCATACAGAGACCTCTATACAGTAGAACTACTACCCATACAGAGACCACCAGACAGTAGAACTACTACCCATACAGAGACCACCAGACAGTGGAACTACTACCCATACAGAGACCTCCAGACAGTAGAACTACTACCCATACAGAGACCTCTAGACAGTAGAACTACTACCCATACAGAGACCACCAGACAGTAGAACTACTACCCATACAGAGACCTCCAGACAGTAGAACTACTACCCATACAGAGACCTCCAGACAGTAGAACTACTACCCATACAGAGACCACCAGACAGTAGAACTACTACCCATACAGAGACCTCCAGACAGTAGAACTACTACCCATACAGAGACCTCCAGACAGTAGAACTACTACCCATACAGAGACCTCCAGACAGTAGAACTACTACCCATACAGAGACCTCTATACAGTAGAACTACTACCCATACAGAGACCTCCAGACAGTAGATCTACTACCCATACAGAGACCACCAGACAGTAGAACTACTACCCATACAGAGACCACCAGACAGTAGAACTACTACCCATACAGAGACCACCAGACAGTAGATCTACTACCCATACAGAGACCACCAGACAGTAGAACTACTACCCATACAGAGACCACCAGACAGTAGAACTACTACCCATACAGAGACCTCCAGACAGTAGATCTACTACCCATACAGAGACCTCCAGACAGTAGAACTACTACCCATACAGAGACCTCCAGACCTCCAGACAGTAGAACTACAACCCATACAGAGACCACCAGACCACCAGACAGTAGAACTACTACCCATACAGAGACCACCAGACAGTAGAACTACTACCCGTACAGAGACCACCAGACAGTAGAACTACTACCCATACAGAGACCACCAGACAGTAGAACTACTACCCATACAGAGACCACCAGACAGTAGAACTACTACCCATACAGAGACCTCCAGACCTCTAGACAGTAGAACTACTACCCATACAGAGACCTCCAGACCTCCAGACAGTAGAACTACTACCCATACAGAGACCTCTATACAGTAGAACTACTACCCATACAGAGACCTCCAGACAGTAGAACTACTACCCATACAGAGACCTCCAGACAGTAGAACTACTACCCATACAGAGACCTCCAGACAGTAGAACTACTACCCATACAGAGACCTCTATACAGTAGAACTACTACCCATACAGAGACCACCAGACAGTAGAACTACTACCCATACAGAGACCACCAGACAGTGGAACTACTACCCATACAGAGACCTCCAGACAGTAGAACTACTACCCATACAGAGACCTCTAGACAGTAGAACTACTACCCATACAGAGACCACCAGACAGTAGAACTACTACCCATACAGAGACCTCTATACAGTAGAACTACTACCCATACAGAGACCTCCAGACAGTAGAACTACTACCCATACAGAGACCACCAGACAGTAGAACTACTACCCATACAGAGACCCCCAGACAGTAGAACTACTACCCATACAGAGACCTCCAGACAGTAGAACTACTACCCATACAGAGACCTCCAGACAGTAGAACTACTACCCATACAGAGACCTCTATACAGTAGAACTACTACCCATACAGAGACCTCCAGACAGTAGATCTACTACCCATACAGAGACCACCAGACAGTAGAACTACTACCCATACAGAGACCACCAGACAGTAGAACTACTACCCATACAGAGACCACCAGACAGTAGATCTACTACCCATACAGAGACCACCAGACAGTAGAACTACTACCCATACAGAGACCACCAGACAGTAGAACTACTACCCATACAGAGACCTCCAGACAGTAGATCTACTACCCATACAGAGACCTCCAGACAGTGGAACTACTACCCATACAGAGACCACCAGACAGTAGATCTACTACCCATACAGAGACCACCAGACAGTAGAACTACTACCCATACAGAGACCACCAGACAGTAGAACTACTACCCATACAGAGACCTCCAGACAGTAGATCTACTACCCATACAGAGACCTCCAGACAGTGGAACTACTACCAATACAGAGACCTCTAGACAGTAGAACTACTACCCATACAGAGACCTCTATACAGTAGAACTACTACCCATACAGAGACCTCCAGACAGTAGAACTACTACCCTTAAAGAGACCACCAGACAGTAGAACTACTACCCATACAGAGACCACCAGACCTCCAGACAGTAGAACTACTACCCATACAGATACCTCCAGACAGTAGATCTACTACCCATACAGAGACCACCAGACAGTAGAACTACTACCCATACAGAGACCACCAGACCACCAGACAGTAGAACTAATACCCATACAGAGACCACCAGACCTCCAGACAGTAGAACTACTACCCATACAGAGACCTCCAGACAGTAGATCTACTACCCATACAGAGACCACCAGACAGTAGAACTACTACCCATACAGAGACCACCAGACCTCCAGACAGTAGAACTACTACCCATACAGAGACCTCCAGTCAGTAGAACTACTACCCATACAGAGACCACCAGACAGTAGATCTACTACCCATACAGAGACCTCTAGACAGTAGAACTACTACCCATACAGAGACCTCTATACAGTAGAACTACTACCCATACAGAGACCTCCAGACAGTAGAACTACTACCCATACAGAGACCTCCAGACAGTAGAACTACTACCCATACAGAGACCTCCAGACAGTAGAACTACTACCCATACAGAGACCACCAGACAGTAGAACTACTACCCATACAGAGACCTCCAGACCTCCAGACAGTAGAACTACTACCCATACAGAGACCTCCAGACAGTAGAACTACTACCCATACAGAGACCTCCAGACAGTAGAACTACTCCCCATACAGAGACCACCAGACAGTAGAACTACTACCCATACAGAGACCTCCAGACAGTAGAACTACTACCCATTCAGAGACCACCAGACAGTAGAACTACTACCAATACAGAGACCTCTAGACAGTAGAACTACTACCCATACAGAGACCTCCAGACAGTAGAACTACTACCCACACAGAGACCACCAGACAGTAGAACTACTACCCATACAGAGACCTCCAGACAGTAGAACTACTACCCATACAGAGACCACCAGACAGTAGAACTACTACCCATACAGAGACCTCCAGACAGTAGAACTACTACCCATACAGAGACCTCCAGACAGTAGAACTACTACCCATACAGAGACCACCAGACAGTAGAACTACTACCAATACAGAGACCTCCAGACCACCAGACAGTAGAACTACTACCCATACAGAGACCTCCAGACAGTAGAACTACTACCCATACAGAGACCTCCAGACAGTAGAACTACTACCCATACAGAGACCTCCAGACCACCAGACAGTAGAACTACTACCCATACAGAGACCACCAGACCTCCAGACAGTAGAACTACTACCCATACAGAGACCTCCAGACAGTAGAACTACTACCCATACAGAGACCTCCAGACAGTAGAACTACTACCCATACATAGACCTCCAGACAGTAGAACTACTACCCATACAGAGACCTCCAGACAGTAGAACTACTACCCATACAGAGACCACCAGACAGTAGAACTACTACCCATACAGAGACCTCCAGACAGTAGAACTACTACCCATACAGAGACCTCCAGACAGTAGAACTACTACCCATACAGAGACCACCAGACAGTAGAACTACTACCCATACAGAGACCACCAGACAGTAGAACTACTACCCATACAGAGACCACCAGACAGTAGATCTACTACCCATACAGAGACCACCAGACAGTAGAACTACTACCCATACAGAGACCACCAGACAGTAGAACTACTACCCATACAGAGACCTCCAGACAGTAGATCTACTACCCATACAGAGACCTCCAGACAGTGGAACTACTACCCATACAGAGACCACCAGACAGTAGATCTACTACCCATACAGAGACCACCAGACAGTAGAACTACTACCCATACAGAGACCACCAGACAGTAGAACTACTACCCATACAGAGACCTCCAGACAGTAGATCTACTACCCATACAGAGACCTCCAGACAGTGGAACTACTACCCATACAGAGACCTCTAGACAGTAGAACTACTACCCATACAGAGACCTCTATACAGTAGAACTACTACCCATACAGAGACCTCCAGACAGTAGAACTACTACCCTTACAGAGACCACCAGACAGTAGAACTACTACCCATACAGAGACCACCAGACCTCCAGACAGTAGAACTACTACCCATACAGATACCTCCAGACAGTAGATCTACTACCCATACAGAGACCACCAGACAGTAGAACTACTACCCATACAGAGACCACCAGACCACCAGACAGTAGAACTACTACCCATACAGAGACCACCAGACCTCCAGACAGTAGAACTACTACCCATACAGAGACCTCCAGACAGTAGATCTACTACCCATACAGAGACCACCAGACAGTAGAACTACTACCCATACAGAGACCACCAGACCTCCAGACAGTAGAACTACTACCCATACAGAGACCTCCAGACAGTAGAACTACTACCCATACAGAGACCACCAGACAGTAGATCTACTACCCATACAGAGACCTCTAGACAGTAGAACTACTACCCATACAGAGACCTCCAGACAGTAGAACTACTACCCATACAGAGACCTCCAGACAGTAGAACTACTACCCATACAGAGACCTCCAGACAGTAGAACTACTACCCATACAGAGACCACCAGACAGTAGAACTACTACCCATACAGAGACCTCCAGACCTCCAGACAGTAGAACTACTACCCATACAGAGACCTCCAGACAGTAGAACTACTACCCATACAGAGACCTCCAGACAGTAGAACTACTCCCCATACAGAGACCACCAGACAGTAGAACTACTACCCATACAGAGACCTCCAGACAGTAGAACTACTACCCATACAGAGACCACCAGACAGTAGAACTACTACCAATACAGAGACCTCTAGACAGTAGAACTACTACCCATACAGAGACCTCCAGACAGTAGAACTACTACCCACACAGAGACCACCAGACAGTAGAACTACTACCCATACAGAGACCTCCAGACAGTAGAACTACTACCCATACAGAGACCACCAGACAGTAGAACTACTACCCATACAGAGACCTCCAGACAGTAGAACTACTACCCATACAGAGACCTCCAGACAGTAGAACTACTACCCATACAGAGACCACCAGACAGTAGAACTACTACCAATACAGAGACCTCCAGACCACCAGACAGTAGAACTACTACCCATACAGAGACCTCCAGACCTCCAGACAGTAGATCTACTACCCATACAGAGACCTCCAGACAGTAGAACTACTACCCATACAGAGACCTCCAGACAGTAGAACTACTATCCATACAGAGACCTCTAGACAGTAGAACTACTACCCATACAGAGACCTCTAGACAGTAGAACTACTACCCATACAGAGACCTCCAGACAGTAGAACTACTACCCATACAGAGACCTCTATACAGTAGAATTACTACCCATACAGAGACCTCCAGACAGTAGAACTACTACCCAGACAGAGACCACCAGACAGTAGAACTACTACCCATACAGAGACCACCAGACAGTAGAACTACTACCCATACAGAGACCACCAGACAGTAGAACTACTACCCATACAGAGACCTCCAGACAGTAGAACTACTACCCATACAGAGACCACCAGACAGTAGAACTACTACCCATACAGAGACCTCCAGACAGTAGATCTACTACCCATACAGAGACCACCAGACAGTAGAACTACTACCCATACAGAGACCTCCAGACCTCCAGACAGTAGAACTACTACCCATACAGAGACCACCAGACCACCAGACAGTAGAACTACTACCCATACAGAGACCTCCAGACAGTAGAACTACTACCCGTACAGAGACCACCAGACAGTAGAACTACTACCCATACAGAGACCTCCAGACCTCCAGACAGTAGAACTACAACCCATACAGAGACCACCAGACCACCAGACAGTAGAACTACTACCCATACAGAGACCACCAGACAGTAGAACTACTACCCGTACAGAGACCACCAGACAGTAGAACTACTACCCATACAGAGACCACCAGACAGTAGAACTACTACCCATACAGAGACCACCAGACAGTAGAACTACTACCCATACAGAGACCTCCAGACCTCTAGACAGTAGAACTACTACCCATACAGAGACCTCCAGACCTCCAGACAGTAGAACTACTACCCATACAGAGACCTCTATACAGTAGAACTACTACCCATACAGAGACCTCCAGACAGTAGAACTACTACCCATACAGAGACCTCTATACAGTAGAACTACTACCCATACAGAGACCTCCAGACAGTAGAACTACTACCCATACAGAGACCTCCAGACAGTAGAACTACTACCCATACAGAGACCTCCAGACAGTAGAACTACTACCCATACAGAGACCTCTATACAGTAGAACTACTACCCATACAGAGACCACCAGACAGTAGAACTACTACCCATACAGAGACCACCAGACAGTGGAACTACTACCCATACAGAGACCTCCAGACAGTAGAACTACTACCCATACAGAGACCTCTAGACAGTAGAACTACTACCCATACAGAGACCACCAGACAGTAGAACTACTACCCATACAGAGACCTCCAGACAGTAGAACTACTACCCATACAGAGACCTCCAGACAGTAGAACTACTACCCATACAGAGACCACCAGACAGTAGAACTACTACCCATACAGAGACCTCCAGACAGTAGAACTACTACCCATACAGAGACCTCCAGACCTCCAGACAGTAGAACTACTACCCATACAGAGACCACCAGACCTCCAGACAGTAGAACTACTACCCATACAGAGACCTCTAGACAGTAGAACTACTACCCATACAGAGACCTCCAGACAGTAGAACTACTACCCATACAGAGACCTCCAGACAGTAGAACTACTACCCATACAGAGACCTCCAGACAGTAGAACTACTACCCATACAGAGACCACCAGACAGTAGAACTACTACCCATACAGAGACCACCAGACAGTAGAACTACTACCCATACAGAGACCACCAGACAGTAGAACTACTACCCATACAGAGACCACCAGACAGTAGAACTACTACCCATACAGAGACCTCCAGACCTCCAGACAGTAGAACTACTACCCATACAGAGACCTCCAGACAGTAGAACTACTACCCATACAGAGACCTCCAGACAGTAGAACTACTACCCATACAGAGACCACCAGACCTCCAGACAGTAGAACTACTACCCATACAGAGACCTCCAGACAGTAGAACTACTACCCATACAGAGACCTCCAGACAGTAGAACTACTACCCATACAGAGACCACCAGACAGTAGAACTACTACCCATACAGAGACCTCTAGACAGTAGAACTACTACCCATACAGAGACCTCCAGACAGTAGAACTACTACCCATACAGAGACCTCCAGACAGTAGAACTACTACCCATACAGAGACCACCAGACAGTAGAACTACTACCCATACAGAGACCTCGAGACCTCCAGACAGTAGAACTACTACCCATACAGAGACCACCAGACAGTAGAACTACTACCCATACAGAGACCTCCAGACCTCCAGACAGTAGAACTACTACCCATACAGAGACCACCAGACAGTAGAACTACTACCCATACAGAGACCACCAGACAGTAGAACTACTACCCATACAGAGACCTCCAGACAGTAGAACTACTACCCATACAGAGACCACCAGACAGTAGAACTACTACCCATACAGAGACCACCAGACAGTAGAACTACTACCCATACAGAGACCACCAGACAGTAGAACTACTACCCATACAGAGACCACCAGACAGTAGAACTACTACCCATACAGAGACCTCCAGACCTCCAGACAGTAGAACTACTACCCATACAGAGACCTCCAGACAGTAGAACTACTACCCATACAGAGACCTCCAGACAGTAGAACTAATACCCATACAGAGACCACCAGACCTCCAGACAGTAGAACTACTACCCATACAGAGACCTCCAGACAGTAGAACTACTACCCATACAGAGACCTCCAGACAGTAGAACTACTACCCATACAGAGACCACCAGACCACCAGAACTACTACCCATACAGAGACCACCAGACCTCCAGACAGTAGAACTACTACCCATACAGAGACCACCAGACAGTAGAACTACTACCCATACAGAGACCACCAGACAGTGGAACTACTACCCATACAGAGACCTCCAGACAGTAGAACTACTACCCATACAGAGACCTCCAGACAGTAGAACTACTACCCATACAGAGACCACCAGACAGTAGAACTACTACCCATACAGAGACCTCCAGACAGTAGAACTACTACCCATACAGAGACCTCCAGACAGTAGAACTACTACCCATACAGAGACCACCAGACAGTAGAACTACTACCCATACAGAGACCTCCAGACAGTAGAACTACTACCCATACAGAGACCTCCAGACCTCCAGACAGTAGAACTACTACCCATACAGAGACCACCAGACCTCCAGACAGTAGAACTACTACCCATACAGAGACCTCTAGACAGTAGAACTACTACCCATACAGAGACCTCCAGACAGTAGAACTACTACCCATACAGAGACCTCCAGACAGTAGAACTACTACCCATACAGAGACCTCCAGACAGTAGAACTACTACCCATACAGAGACCACCAGACAGTAGAACTACTACCCATACAGAGACCACCAGACAGTAGAACTACTACCCATACAGAGACCACCAGACAGTAGAACTACTACCCATACAGAGACCACCAGACAGTAGAACTACTACCCATACAGAGACCTCCAGACCTCCAGACAGTAGAACTACTACCCATACAGAGACCTCCAGACAGTAGAACTACTACCCATACAGAGACCTCCAGACAGTAGAACTACTACCCATACAGAGACCACCAGACCTCCAGACAGTAGAACTACTACCCATACAGAGACCTCCAGACAGTAGAACTACTACCCATACAGAGACCTCCAGACAGTAGAACTACTACCCATACAGAGACCACCAGACAGTAGAACTACTACCCATACAGAGACCTCTAGACAGTAGAACTACTACCCATACAGAGACCTCCAGACAGTAGAACTACTACCCATACAGAGACCTCCAGACAGTAGAACTACTACCCATACAGAGACCACCAGACAGTAGAACTACTACCCATACAGAGACCTCGAGACCTCCAGACAGTAGAACTACTACCCATACAGAGACCACCAGACAGTAGAACTACTACCCATACAGAGACCTCCAGACCTCCAGACAGTAGAACTACTACCCATACAGAGACCACCAGACAGTAGAACTACTACCCATACAGAGACCACCAGACAGTAGAACTACTACCCATACAGAGACCTCCAGACAGTAGAACTACTACCCATACAGAGACCACCAGACAGTAGAACTACTACCCATACAGAGACCACCAGACAGTAGAACTACTACCCATACAGAGACCACCAGACAGTAGAACTACTACCCATACAGAGACCACCAGACAGTAGAACTACTACCCATACAGAGACCTCCAGACCTGCAGACAGTAGAACTACTACCCATACAGAGACCTCCAGACAGTAGAACTACTACCCATACAGAGACCTCCAGACAGTAGAACTAATACCCATACAGAGACCACCAGACCTCCAGACAGTAGAACTACTACCCATACAGAGACCTCCAGACAGTAGAACTACTACCCATACAGAGACCTCCAGACAGTAGAACTACTACCCATACAGAGACCACCAGACCACCAGACAGTAGAACTACTACCCATACAGAGACCACCAGACCTCCAGACAGTAGAACTACTACCCATACAAAGACCACCAGACCTCCAGACACTAGAACTACTACCCATACAGAGACCACCAGACAGTAGAACTACTACCCATACAGAGACCTCCAGACAGTAGAACTACTACCCATACAGAGACCACCAGACAGTAGAACTACTACCCATACAGAGACCTCTAGACAGTAGAACTACTACCCATACAGAGACCTCCAGACAGTAGAACTACTACCCATACAGAGACCTCCAGACAGTAGACCTACTACCCATACAGAGACCACCAGACAGTAGAACTACTACCCATACAGAGACCTCCAGACCTCCAGACAGTAGAACTACTACCCATACAGAGACCACCAGACAGTAGAACTACTACCCATACAGAGACCTCCAGACCTCCAGACAGTAGAACTACTACCCATACAGAGACCACCAGACAGTAGAACTACTACCCATACAGAGACCACCAGACAGTAGAACTACTACCCATACAGAGACCTCCAGACAGTAGAACTACTACCCATACAGAGACCTCCAGACCACCAGACAGTAGAACTACTACCCATACAGAGACCTCCAGACCACCAGACAGTAGAACTACTACCCATACAGAGACCTCCAGACAGTAGAACTACTACCCATACAGAGACCACCAGACAGTAGAACTACTACCCATACAGAGACCACCAGACAGTAGAACTACTACCCATACAGAGACCACCAGACAGTAGAACTACTACCCATACAGAGACCACCAGACCTCCAGACAGTAGAACTACTACCCATACAGAGACCTCCAGACAGTAGAACTACTACCCATACAGAGACCACCAGACAGTAGAACTACTACCCATACAGAGACCACCAGACAGTAGAACTACTACCCATACAGAGACCATCAGACCTCCAGACAGTAGAACTACTACCCATACAGAGACCACCAGACAGTAGATCTACTACCCATACAGAGACCTCCAGACAGTAGAACTACTACCCATACAGAGACCTCTAAACAGTAGAACTACTACCCATACAGAGACCTCTAGACAGTAGAACTACTACCCATACAGAGACCACCAGACAGTAGATCTACTACCCATACAGAGACCACCAGACAGTAGAACTACTACCCATACAGAGACCACCAGACAGTAGAACTACTACCCATACAGAGACCTCCAGACCACCAGACAGTAGAACTACTACCCATACAGAGACCTCCAGACCACCAGACAGTAGAACTACTACCCATACAGAGACCACCAGACCTCCAGACAGTAGATCTACTACCCATACAGAGACCTCCAGAGAGTAGAACTACTACCCATACAGAGACCTCCAGACAGTAGAACTACTACCCATACAGAGACCTCCAGACAGTAGAACTACTACCCATACAGAGACCTCCAGACAGTAGAACTACTACCCATACAGAGACCACCAGACAGTAGAACTACTACCCATACAGAGACCTCCAGACAGTAGAACTACTACCCATACAGAGACCTCCAGACAGTAGAACTACTACCCATACAGAGACCACCAGACAGTAGAACTACTACCCATACAGAGACCTCCAGACAGTAGAACTACTACCCATACAGAGACCTCCAGACAGTAGAACTACTACCCATACAGAGACCACCAGACAGTATAACTACTACCCATACAGAGACCTCCAGACAGTAGAACTACTACCCATACAGAGACCACCAGTCAGTAGAACTACTACCCATACAGAGACCACCAGACAGTAGAACTACTACCCATACAGAGACCTCCAGACAGTAGAACTACTACCCATACAGAGACCTCTATACAGTAGAATTACTACCCATACAGAGACCTCCAGACAGTAGAACTACTACCCAGACAGAGACCACCAGACATTAGAACTACTACCCATACAGAGACCACCAGACAGTAGAACTACTACCCATACAGAGACCACCAGACAGTAGAACTACTACCCATACAGAGACCTCCAGACAGTAGAACTACTACCCATACAGAGACCACCAGACAGTAGAACTACTACCCATACAGAGACCTCCAGACAGTAGAACTACTACCCATACAGAGACCACCAGACAGTAGAACTACTACCCATACAGAGACCACCAGACCACCAGACAGTAGAACTACTACCCATACAGAGACCTCCAGACAGTAGAACTACTACCCGTACAGAGACCACCAGACAGTAGAACTACTACCCATACAGAGACCTCCAGACCTCCAGACAGTAGAACTACAACCCATACAGAGACCACCAGACCACCAGACAGTAGAACTACTACCCATACAGAGACCACCAGACAGTAGAACTACTACCCGTACAGAGACCACCAGACAGTAGAACTACTACCCATACAGAGACCACCAGACAGTAGAACTACTACCCATACAGAGACCACCAGACAGTAGAACTACTACCCATACAGAGACCTCCAGACCTCTAGACAGTAGAACTACTACCCATACAGAGACCTCCAGACCTCCAGACAGTAGAACTACTACCCATACAGAGACCTCTATACAGTAGAACTACTACCCATACAGAGACCTCCAGACAGTAGAACTACTACCCATACAGAGACCTCTATACAGTAGAACTACTACCCATACAGAGACCTCCAGACAGTAGAACTACTACCCATACAGAGACCTCCAGACAGTAGAACTACTACCCATACAGAGACCTCCAGACAGTAGAACTACTACCCATACAGAGACCTCCAGACAGTAGAACTACTACCCATACAGAGACCACCAGACAGTAGAACTACTACCCATACAGAGACCTCCAGACAGTAGAACTACTACCCATACAGAGACCTCCAGACAGTAGAACTACTACCCATACAGAGACCTCTAGACAGTAGAACTACTACCCATACAGAGACCACCAGACAGTAGAACTACTACCCATACAGAGACCTCCAGACAGTAGAACTACTACCCATACAGAGACCTCCAGACAGTAGAACTACTACCCATACAGAGACCACCAGACAGTAGAACTACTACCCATACAGAGACCACCAGACAGTAGAACTACTACCCATACAGAGACCACCAGACAGTAGAACTACTACCCATACAGAGACCACCAGACAGTAGAACTACTACCCATACAGAGACCTCCAGACCTCCAGACAGTAGAACTACTACCCATACAGAGACCTCCAGACAGTAGAACTACTACCCATACAGAGACCTCCAGACAGTAGAACTACTACCCATACAGAGACCACCAGACCTCCAGACAGTAGAACTACTACCCATACAGAGACCTCCAGACAGTAGAACTACTACCCATACAGAGACCTCCAGACAGTAGAACTACTACCCATACAGAGACCACCAGACAGTAGAACTACTACCCATACAGAGACCTCTAGACAGTAGAACTACTACCCATACAGAGACCTCCAGACAGTAGAACTACTACCCATACAGAGACCTCCAGACAGTAGAACTACTACCCATACAGAGACCACCAGACAGTAGAACTACTACCCATACAGAGACCTCGAGACCTCCAGACAGTAGAACTACTACCCATACAGAGACCACCAGACAGTAGAACTACTACCCATACAGAGACCTCCAGACCTCCAGACAGTAGAACTACTACCCATACAGAGACCACCAGACAGTAGAACTACTACCCATACAGAGACCACCAGACAGTAGAACTACTACCCATACAGAGACCTCCAGACCTCCAGACAGTAGAACTACTACCCATACAGAGACCTCCAGACAGTAGAACTACTACCCATACAGAGACCTCCAGACAGTAGAACTACTACCCATACAGAGACCACCAGACCTCCAGACAGTAGAACTACTACCCATACAGAGACCTCCAGACAGTAGAACTACTACCCATACAGAGACCACCAGACCTCCAGACAGTAGAACTACTACCCATACAGAGACCTCCAGACAGTAGAACTACTACCCATACAGAGACCTCCAGACAGTAGAACTACTACCCATACAGAGACCACCAGACCACCAGACAGTAGAACTACTACCCATACAGAGACCACCAGACCTCCAGACAGTAGAACTACTACCCATACAGAGACCACCAGACCTCCAGACACTAGAACTACTACCCATACAGAGACCTCCAGACAGTAGAACTACTACCCATACAGAGACCTCCAGACAGTAGAACTACTACCCATACAGAGACCACCAGACCTCCAGACAGTAGAACTACTACCCATACAGAGACCTCTATACAGTAGAACTACTACCCATACAGAGACCACCAGACAGTAGAACTACTACCCATACAGAGACCACCAGACAGTGGAACTACTACCCATACAGAGACCTCCAGACAGTAGAACTACTACCCATACAGAGACCTCTAGACAGTAGAACTACTACCCATACAGAGACCACCAGACAGTAGAACTACTACCCATACAGAGACCTCCAGACAGTAGAACTACTACCCATACAGAGACCTCCAGACAGTAGAACTACTACCCATACAGAGACCACCAGACAGTAGAACTACTACCCATACAGAGACCTCCAGACAGTAGAACTACTACCCATACAGAGACCTCCAGACCTCCAGACAGTAGAACTACTACCCATACAGAGACCACCAGACCTCCAGACAGTAGAACTACTACCCATACAGAGACCTCTAGACAGTAGAACTACTACCCATACAGAGACCTCCAGACAGTAGAACTACTACCCATACAGAGACCTCCAGACAGTAGAACTACTACCCATACAGAGACCTCCAGACAGTAGAACTACTACCCATACAGAGACCACCAGACAGTAGAACTACTACCCATACAGAGACCACCAGACAGTAGAACTACTACCCATACAGAGACCACCAGACAGTAGAACTACTACCCATACAGAGACCACCAGACAGTAGAACTACTACCCATACAGAGACCTCCAGACCTCCAGACAGTAGAACTACTACCCATACAGAGACCTCCAGACAGTAGAACTACTACCCATACAGAGACCTCCAGACAGTAGAACTACTACCCATACAGAGACCACCAGACCTCCAGACAGTAGAACTACTACCCATACAGAGACCTCCAGACAGTAGAACTACTACCCATACAGAGACCTCCAGACAGTAGAACTACTACCCATACAGAGACCACCAGACAGTAGAACTACTACCCATACAGAGACCTCTAGACAGTAGAACTACTACCCATACAGAGACCTCCAGACAGTAGAACTACTACCCATACAGAGACCTCCAGACAGTAGAACTACTACCCATACAGAGACCACCAGACAGTAGAACTACTACCCATACAGAGACCTCGAGACCTCCAGACAGTAGAACTACTACCCATACAGAGACCACCAGACAGTAGAACTACTACCCATACAGAGACCTCCAGACCTCCAGACAGTAGAACTACTACCCATACAGAGACCACCAGACAGTAGAACTACTACCCATACAGAGACCACCAGACAGTAGAACTACTACCCATACAGAGACCTCCAGACAGTAGAACTACTACCCATACAGAGACCACCAGACAGTAGAACTACTACCCATACAGAGACCACCAGACAGTAGAACTACTACCCATACAGAGACCACCAGACAGTAGAACTACTACCCATACAGAGACCACCAGACAGTAGAACTACTACCCATACAGAGACCTCCAGACCTCCAGACAGTAGAACTACTACCCATACAGAGACCTCCAGACAGTAGAATTACTACCCATACAGAGACCTCCAGACAGTAGAACTATACTACCCATACAGAGACCACCAGACCTCCAGACAGTAGAACTACTACCCATACAGAGACCTCCAGACAGTAGAACTACTACCCATACAGAGACCTCCAGACAGTAGAACTACTACCCATACAGAGACCACCAGACCACCAGACAGTAGAACTACTACCCATACAGAGACCACCAGACCTCCAGACAGTAGAACTACTACCCATACAGAGACCACCAGACCTCCAGACACTAGAACTACTACCCATACAGAGACCACCAGACAGTAGAACTACTACCCATACAGAGACCTCCAGACAGTAGAACTACTACCCATACAGAGACCACCAGACAGTAGAACTACTACCCATACAGAGACCTCTAGACAGTAGAACTACTACCCATACAGAGACCTCCAGACAGTAGAACTACTACCCATACAGAGACCTCCAGACAGTAGACCTACTACCCATACAGAGACCACCAGACAGTAGAACTACTACCCATACAGAGACCTCCAGACCTCCAGACAGTAGAACTACTACCCATACAGAGACCACCAGACAGTAGAACTACTACCCATACAGAGACCTCCAGACCTCCAGACAGTAGAACTACTACCCATACAGAGACCACCAGACAGTAGAACTACTACCCATACAGAGACCACCAGACAGTAGAACTACTACCCATACAGAGACCTCCAGACAGTAGAACTACTACCCATACAGAGACCTCCAGACCACCAGACAGTAGAACTACTACCCATACAGAGACCTCCAGACCACCAGACAGTAGAACTACTACCCATACAGAGACCTCCAGACAGTAGAACTACTACCCATACAGAGACCACCAGACAGTAGAACTACTACCCATACAGAGACCACCAGACAGTAGAACTACTACCCATACAGAGACCACCAGACAGTAGAACTACTACCCATACAGAGACCACCAGACCTCCAGACAGTAGAACTACTACCCATACAGAGACCTCCAGACAGTAGAACTACTACCCATACAGAGACCACCAGACAGTAGAACTACTACCCATACAGAGACCACCAGACAGTAGAACTACTACCCATACAGAGACCATCAGACCTCCAGACAGTAGAACTACTACCCATACAGAGACCACCAGACAGTAGATCTACTACCCATACAGAGACCTCCAGACAGTAGAACTACTACCCATACAGAGACCTCTAAACAGTAGAACTACTACCCATACAGAGACCTCTAGACAGTAGAACTACTACCCATACAGAGACCACCAGACAGTAGATCTACTACCCATACAGAGACCTCCAGACAGTAGAACTACTACCCATACAGAGACCACCAGACAGTAGATCTACTACCCATACAGAGACCACCAGACAGTAGAACTACTACCCATACAGAGACCACCAGACAGTAGAACTACTACCCATACAGAGACCTCCAGACCACCAGACAGTAGAACTACTACCCATACAGAGACCTCCAGACCACCAGACAGTAGAACTACTACCCATACAGAGACCACCAGACCTCCAGACAGTAGATCTACTACCCATACAGAGACCTCCAGAGAGTAGAACTACTACCCATACAGAGACCTCCAGACAGTAGAACTAATACCCATACAGAGACCTCCAGACAGTAGAACTACTACCCATACAGAGACCTCCAGACAGTAGAACTACTACCCATACAGAGACCACCAGACAGTAGAACTACTACCCATACAGAGACCTCCAGACAGTAGAACTACTACCCTTACAGAGACCTCCAGACAGTAGAACTACTACCCATACAGAGACCACCAGACAGTAGAACTACTACCCATACAGAGACCTCCAGACAGTAGAACTACTACCCATACAGAGACCTCCAGACAGTAGAACTACTACCCATACAGAGACCACCAGACAGTATAACTACTACCCATACAGAGACCTCCAGACAGTAGAACTACTACCCATACAGAGACCACCAGTCAGTAGAACTACTACCCATACAGAGACCTCCAGACAGTAGAACTACTACCCATACAGAGACCACCAGACCTCCAGACAGTAGAACTACTACCCATACAGAGACCACCAGACCTCCAGACAGTAGAACTACTACCCTTACAGAGACCACCAGACAGTAGAACTACTACCCATACAGAGACCTCCAGACCTCCAGACAGTAGAACTACTACCCATACAGAGACCTCCAGACAGCACTACCCATACAGAGACCACCAGACAGTAGAACTACTACCCATCACAGAGACCTCCTATGACAGTAGAACTACTACCCATACAGAGACCACCAGACAGTAGAACTACTACCCATACAGAGACCTCCAGACAGTAGAACTACTACCCATACAGAGACCTCCAGACAGTATAACTACTACCCATACAGAGACGTCCAGACAGTAGAACTACTACCCATACAGAGACCTCCAGATAGTAGAACTACTACCCATACAGAGACCTCCAGACCTCCAGACAGTAGAACTACTACCCATACAGAGACCACCAGACAGTAGAACTACTACCCATACAGAGACCTCCAGACAGTAGAACTACTACCCATACAGAGACCACTAGACAGTAGAACTACTACCCATACAGAGACCTCCAGACAGTAGAACTACTACCCATACAGAGACCTCCAGACAGTAGAACTACTACCCATACAGAGACCACCAGACAGTAGAACTACTACCCATACAGAGACCTCCAGACAGTAGAACTACTACCCATACAGAGACCACCAGACAGTAGAACTACTACCCATACAGAGACCTCCAGACAGTAGAACTACTACCCATACAGAGACCTCCAGACAGTAGAACTACTACCCATACAGAGACCACCAGACAGTAGAACTACTACCCATACAGAGACCTCCAGACAGTAGAACTACTACCCATACAGAGACCTCCAGACAGTAGAACTACTACCCATACAGAGACCTCCAGACAGTAGAACTACTACCCATACAGAGACCTCCAGACAGTAGAACTACTACCCATACAGAGACCACCAGACCTCCAGACAGTAGAACTACTACCCATACAGAGACCTCCAGACAGTAGAACTACTACCCATACAGAGACCTCCAGACAGTAGAACTACTACCCATACAGAGACCTCCAGACAGTAGAACTACTACCCATACAGAGACCACCAGACAGTAGAACTACTACCCATACAGAGACTTCCAGACAGTAGAACTACTACCCATACAGAGACCTCCAGACAGTAGAACTACTACCCATACAGAGACCTCCAGACAGTAGAACTACTACCCATACAGAGACCACCAGACAGTAGAACTACTACCCATACAGAGACCACCAGACAGTAGAACTACTACCCATACAGAGACCTCCAGAAGGTAGAACTACTACCCATACAGAGACCACCAGACAGTAGAACTACTACCCATACAGAGACCACCAGACAGTAGAACTACTACCCATACAGAGACCTCCAGACAGTAGAACTACTACCCATACAGAGACCACCAGACAGTAGAACTACTACCCATACAGAGACCTCCAGACAGTAGAACTCCTACCCATACAGAGACCTCCAGACAGTAGATCTACTACCCACACAGAGACCTCCAGACAGTAGAACTACTACCCATACAGAGACCACTAGACAGTAGAACTACTACCCATACAGAGACCTCTAGACAGTAGAACTACTACCCATACAGAGACCTCCAGACAGTAGAACTACTACCCATACAGAGACATCCAGACAGTAGAACTACTACCCATACAGAGACCTCCAGACAGTAGAACTACTACCCATACAGAGACCTCTAGACAGTAGAACTACTACCCATACAGAGACCACCAGACAGTGGAACTACTACCCATACAGAGACCTCCAGACAGTAGAACTACTACCCATACAGAGACCTCTAGACAGTAGAACTACTACCCATACAGAGACCACCAGACAGTAGAACTACTACCCATACAGAGACCTCCAGACAGTAGAACTACTACCCATACAGAGACCTCCAAACAGTAGAACTACTACCCATACAGAGACCACCAGACAGTAGAACTACTACCCATACAGAGACCTCCAGACAGTAGAACTACTACCCATACAGAGACCTCCAGACAGTAGAACTACTACCCATACAGAGACCACCAGACCTCCAGACAGTAGAACTACTACCCATACAGAGACCTCTAGACAGTAGAACTACTACCCATACAGAGACCTCCAGACAGTAGAACTACTACCCATACAGAGACCTCCAGACAGTAGAACTACTACCCATACAGAGACCTCCAGACAGTAGAACTACTACCCATACAGAGACCACCAGACAGTAGAACTACTACCCATACAGAGACCACCAGACAGTAGAACTACTACCCATACAGAGACCACCAGACAGTAGAACTACTACCCATACAGAGACCACCAGACAGTAGAACTACTACCCATACAGAGACCTCCAGACCTCCAGACAGTAGAACTACTACCCATACAGAGACCTCCAGACAGTAGAACTACTACCCATACAGAGACCTCCAGACAGTAGAACTACTACCCATACAGAGACCACCAGACCTCCAGACAGTAGAACTACTACCCATACAGAGACCTCCAGACAGTAGAACTACTACCCATACAGAGACCTCCAGACAGTAGAACTACTACCCATACAGAGACCACCAGACAGTAGAACTACTACCCATACAGAGACCTCTAGACAGTAGAACTACTACCCATACAGAGACCTCCAGACAGTAGAACTACTACCCATACAGAGACCTCCAGACAGTAGAACTACTACCCATACAGAGACCACCAGACAGTAGAACTACTACCCATACAGAGACCTCCAGACCTCCAGACAGTAGAACTACTACCCATACAGAGACCACCAGACAGTAGAACTACTACCCATACAGAGACCTCCAGACCTCCAGACAGTAGAACTACTACCCATACAGAGACCACCAGACAGTAGAACTACTACCCATACAGAGACCACCAGACAGTAGAACTACTACCCATACAGAGACCTCCAGACAGTAGAACTACTACCCATACAGAGACCACCAGACAGTAGAACTACTACCCATACAGAGACCACCAGACAGTAGAACTACTACCCATACAGAGACCACCAGACAGTAGAACTACTACCCATACAGAGACCACCAGACAGTAGAACTACTACCCATACAGAGACCTCCAGACCTCCAGACAGTAGAACTACTACCCATACAGAGACCTCCAGACAGTAGAATTACTACCCATACAGAGACCTCCAGACAGTAGAACTACTACCCATACAGAGACCACCAGACCTCCAGACAGTAGAACTACTACCCATACAGAGACCTCCAGACAGTAGAACTACTACCCATACAGAGACCTCCAGACAGTAGAACTACTACCCATACAGAGACCACCAGACCACCAGACAGTAGAACTACTACCCATACAGAGACCACCAGACCTCCAGACAGTAGAACTACTACCCATACAGAGACCACCAGACCTCCAGACACTAGAACTACTACCCATACAGAGACCACCAGACAGTAGAACTACTACCCATACAGAGACCTCCAGACAGTAGAACTACTACCCATACAGAGACCACCAGACAGTAGAACTACTACCCATACAGAGACCTCTAGACAGTAGAACTACTACCCATACAGAGACCTCCAGACAGTAGAACTACTACCCATACAGAGACCTCCAGACAGTAGAACTACTACCCATACAGAGACCACCAGACAGTAGAACTACTACCCATACAGAGACCTCCAGACAGTAGAACTACTACCCATACAGAGACCTCCAGACAGTAGAACTACTACCCATACAGAGACCACCAGACCTCCAGACAGTAGAACTACTACCCATACAGAGACCTCTAGACAGTAGAACTACTACCCATACAGAGACCTCCAGACAGTAGAACTACTACCCATACAGAGACCTCCAGACAGTAGAACTACTACCCATACAGAGACCTCCAGACAGTAGAACTACTACCCATACAGAGACCACCAGACAGTAGAACTACTACCCATACAGAGACCACCAGACAGTAGAACTACTACCCATACAGAGACCACCAGACAGTAGAACTACTACCCATACAGAGACCACCAGACAGTAGAACTACTACCCATACAGAGACCTCCAGACCTCCAGACAGTAGAACTACTACCCATACAGAGACCTCCAGACAGTAGAACTACTACCCATACAGAGACCTCCAGACAGTAGAACTACTACCCATACAGAGACCACCAGACCTCCAGACAGTAGAACTACTACCCATACAGAGACCTCCAGACAGTAGAACTACTACCCATACAGAGACCTCCAGACAGTAGAACTACTACCCATACAGAGACCACCAGACAGTAGAACTACTACCCATACAGAGACCTCTAGACAGTAGAACTACTACCCATACAGAGACCTCCAGACAGTAGAACTACTACCCATACAGAGACCTCCAGACAGTAGAACTACTACCCATACAGAGACCACCAGACAGTAGAACTACTACCCATACAGAGACCTCCAGACCTCCAGACAGTAGAACTACTACCCATACAGAGACCACCAGACAGTAGAACTACTACCCATACAGAGACCTCCAGACCTCCAGACAGTAGAACTACTACCCATACAGAGACCACCAGACAGTAGAACTACTACCCATACAGAGACCACCAGACAGTAGAACTACTACCCATACAGAGACCTCCAGACAGTAGAACTACTACCCATACAGAGACCACCAGACAGTAGAACTACTACCCATACAGAGACCACCAGACAGTAGAACTACTACCCATACAGAGACCACCAGACAGTAGAACTACTACCCATACAGAGACCACCAGACAGTAGAACTACTACCCATACAGAGACCTCCAGACCTCCAGACAGTAGAACTACTACCCATACAGAGACCTCCAGACAGTAGAATTACTACCCATACAGAGACCTCCAGACAGTAGAACTACTACCCATACAGAGACCACCAGACCTCCAGACAGTAGAACTACTACCCATACAGAGACCTCCAGACAGTAGAACTACTACCCATACAGAGACCTCCAGACAGTAGAACTACTACCCATACAGAGACCACCAGACCACCAGACAGTAGAACTACTACCCATACAGAGACCACCAGACCTCCAGACAGTAGAACTACTACCCATACAGAGACCACCAGACCTCCAGACACTAGAACTACTACCCATACAGAGACCACCAGACAGTAGAACTACTACCCATACAGAGACCTCCAGACAGTAGAACTACTACCCATACAGAGACCACCAGACAGTAGAACTACTACCCATACAGAGACCTCTAGACAGTAGAACTACTACCCATACAGAGACCTCCAGACAGTAGAACTACTACCCATACAGAGACCTCCAGACAGTAGAACTACTACCCATACAGAGACCACCAGACAGTAGAACTACTACCCATACAGAGACCTCCAGACCTCCAGACAGTAGAACTACTACCCATACAGAGACCACCAGACAGTAGAACTACTACCCATACAGAGACCTCCAGACCTCCAGACAGTAGAACTACTACCCATACAGAGACCACCAGACAGTAGAACTACTACCCATACAGAGACCACCAGACAGTAGAACTACTACCCATACAGAGACCTCCAGACAGTAGAACTACTACCCATACAGAGACCTCCAGACCACCAGACAGTAGAACTACTACCCATACAGAGACCTCCAGACCACCAGACAGTAGAACTACTACCCATACAGAGACCTCCAGACAGTAGAACTACTACCCATACAGAGACCACCAGACAGTAGAACTACTACCCATACAGAGACCACCAGACAGTAGAACTACTACCCATACAGAGACCACCAGACAGTAGAACTACTACCCATACAGAGACCACCAGACCTCCAGACAGTAGAACTACTACCCATACAGAGACCTCCAGACAGTAGAACTACTACCCATACAGAGACCACCAGACAGTAGAACTACTACCCATACAGAGACCACCAGACAGTAGAACTACTACCCATACAGAGACCATCAGACCTCCAGACAGTAGAACTACTACCCATACAGAGACCACCAGACAGTAGATCTACTACCCATACAGAGACCTCCAGACAGTAGAACTACTACCCATACAGAGACCTCTAAACAGTAGAACTACTACCCATACAGAGACCTCTAGACAGTAGAACTACTACCCATACAGAGACCACCAGACAGTAGATCTCCTACCCATACAGAGACCTCCAGACAGTAGAACTACTACCCATACAGAGACCACCAGACAGTAGATCTACTACCCATACAGAGACCACCAGACAGTAGAACTACTACCCATACAGAGACCACCAGACAGTAGAACTACTACCCATACAGAGACCTCCAGACCACCAGACAGTAGAACTACTACCCATACAGAGACCTCCAGACCACCAGACAGTAGAACTACTACCCATACAGAGACCACCAGACCTCCAGACAGTAGATCTACTACCCATACAGAGACCTCCAGAGAGTAGAACTACTACCCATACAGAGACCTCCAGACAGTAGAACTAATACCCATACAGAGACCTCCAGACAGTAGAACTACTACCCATACAGAGACCTCCAGACAGTAGAACTACTACCCATACAGAGACCACCAGACAGTAGAACTACTACCCACACAGAGACCTCTATACAGTAGAACTACTACCCATACAGAGACCACTAGACAGTAGAACTACTACCCATACAGAGACCTCCAGACAGTAAAACTACTACCCATACAGAGACCTCCAGACAGTAGAACTACTACCCATACAGAGACCACTAGACAGTAGAACTACTACCCATACAGAGACCTCCAGACAGTAAAACTACTACCCATACAGAGACCTCCAGACCTCCAGACAGTAGAACTACTACCCATACAGAGACCACCAGACAGTAGAACTACTACCCATACAGAGACCTCCAGACAGTAGAACTACTACCCATACAGAGACCACTAGACATTAGAACTACTACCCATACAGAGACCTCCAGACAGTAGAACTACTACCCATACAGAGACCACCAGACAGTAGAACTACTACCCATACAGAGACCACCAGACAGTAGAACTACTACCCATACAGAGACCATCAGACCTCCAGACAGTAGAACTACTACCCATACAGAGACCACCAGACAGTAGATCTACTACCCATACAGAGACCTCCAGACAGTAGAACTACTACCCATACAGAGACCTCTAAACAGTAGAACTACTACCCATACAGAGACCTCTAGACAGTAGAACTACTACCCATACAGAGACCACCAGACAGTAGCTCCCCTACCCATACAGAGACCTCCAGACAGTAGAACTACTACCCATACAGAGACCACCAGACAGTAGATCTACTACCCATACAGAGACCACCAGACAGTAGAACTACTACCCATACAGAGACCACCAGACAGTAGAACTACTACCCATACAGAGACCTCCAGACCACCAGACAGTAGAACTACTACCCATACAGAGACCTCCAGACCACCAGACAGTAGAACTACTACCCATACAGAGACCACCAGACCTCCAGACAGTAGATCTACTACCCATACAGAGACCTCCAGAGAGTAGAACTACTACCCATACAGAGACCTCCAGACAGTAGAACTAATACCCATACAGAGACCTCCAGACAGTAGAACTACTACCCATACAGAGACCTCCAGACAGTAGAACTACTACCCATACAGAGACCACCAGACAGTAGATCTACTACCCATACAGAGACCTCTAGACAGTAGAACTACTACCCATACAGAGACCTCTATACAGTAGAACTACTACCCATACAGAGACCACTAGACAGTAGAACTACTACCCATACAGAGACCTCCAGACAGTAAAACTACTACCCATACAGAGACCTCCAGACAGTAGAACTACTACCCATACAGAGACCACTAGACAGTAGAACTACTACCCATACAGAGACCTCCAGACAGTAAAACTACTACCCATACAGAGACCTCCAGACCTCCAGACAGTAGAACTACTACCCATACAGAGACCACCAGACAGTAGAACTACTACCCATACAGAGACCTCCAGACAGTAGAACTACTACCCATACAGAGACCTCCAGACAGTAGAACTACTACCCATACAGAGACCTCCAGACAGTAGAACTACTACCCATACAGAGACCACCAGACAGTAGAACTACTACCCATACAGAGACCTCCAGACAGTAAAACTACTACCCATACAGAGGGGTGTGTTCCGCGGGGACATGCCAGTTGGCTATACAATTGTAATAAAAAAGCATGTTTTGATTTTACAAGTTCTGATAAGCGTTGTATTTGAAATGATTTTCCACGACATATTTGGCGAGCTTGCCAGGAGAGACAGGGACTGAGGAATGGCGTTCAGGGCTGGAGATAGTTTCTTTGGACAATCTGACAAACAAGGGTGGCCGCCCAACTAGAAGGTAAGCAAGTTCTTACAATAGTTGAAATGTTTGTGTAAGATTGCTTCAGAGATACTGTCTCAGCGAGAGGGGCGCCACGTAAGTCTCTCTTTCAAATTTCCTAAAATGAAACCAGTAAATACAAAATAACCTTTAAATTCAATGAATTTGCATGTATGTGTAATTTGGGGAATTGTATTAAATATAAATGTATGCGCATGTATAGAGACTGAGTGAATAGGTGCTGTGAACTTTGCTTGTGTTAGATGTAGAGTGAGCATGCATGCGCTCGTTCAGATCAGACCGTTCGAATGTGTAGCTTAAATGATGCGGTTGTTTGCGCATCTGGCTGAGATGGCTGGTTATAATAAGGGACAGCTCATACGGTCAAAACAGATAATGTAGGTAGAAAATCCTGTGATACCTCTTCAATAAAATTAGTAGAAGGAATGCTTGGACAGGTTACTTATGAATAACGGCTCTAAAGATAACAGAGAACTGCATAAATAAGTAGTTAGGAAGCCACGATACCGCTCTTTAAAAAAGGAACATTTTTGAAGAGGTCTGCTTGGGTGGGATATTCACGTCACGGCAGAAGGGTCTGTTGGTGAATATTTAGTAGTTAAATAAATATTTCATGGTTACCGCCCCAGAACGGGGGACTGAACGGATGAATATTTAGAAGGCAGGAAGAACGTTAGCCCGATTGTGCGGCGTTCAAATGCAAAAGAAATCCTGCGAATAAAAAAAACCGCTCTGTCTAGCTAACAGGGTTTTGTAATTCAGTAGGTCACGCCACAATACTACTCTAATAATAGAAGAAAAGATCAGTATTGGGGGGGTGAATAGGATATGAAGACAAGCTGATCCGATTAGACAGTAGTCTCGTCATATTGTAGAAATCTTAGCAGTCTAGGCTTATGTAGGAGGAAGTGAATTAAGTCAATAAAGAAAGACTAAGTTGTTTTGAGGTAAAAACAAAGGGATTGAATGAACAGGTGAAAAATAAAAAGGATGAATGAAAATGTTGTAAGAAATGAGTGGATCTGTGTAAAAATAGAACATTAGGAAGGAAAGACAAGTTGTGTGTGTGTAGGCAGAACGTCCAGAAAAGGGAGCGCGCAGCTCTCCTGTGACAGAGTAGAGTTGATGAAGGGTGCCGTTAACTGCTATTAGGCAGAGGGAAAGAAGTTAAGAAACATCGAAGTAAAATAAGTTATAAGCAAGGATAAAAACACTGATGTGATAAAATGGTAAGAGACCGCGGTAAGAATAACAAAAAGGTGTCAAAACAAATAATAAATAAAAATACTTAAAAAGGCGTTAACCGAATAGTATAATACGGATAGGAAGTGGGTAACAAAAGAGAAAACAGAATCGCCAATAAACTGAAATTATAACGTTAAAACGAATCTAAGTTGGTTAAGATAAATAGTGGAATCCAGGACACATTAAGAATTCGCGTACGGTGAAACAAAGAAAGAGGAAAAAACAGGCCGTCAGACACTCTGTGTCTACAGAAGCTACGGTCTAAAAACTAGTCTGAAGGGCAGAGAGGGGTATAAAAAATACTGAGGCTTGACTCACTAGTAAATTGACCATAGGATCAAACAATAAGAATATGGAGAAGAGGTAAGAAAGTATAGACAAAATAAATAAATAAAGGTAAAAGTAAGACGTTAGATAGAGATCTTAACGGAGCGGGCAGTGGACCTGTGTGGCTCAGTTGGTAGAGCATGGTGCTTGCAACGCCTGGGTTGAGGGTTCAATTCCCACGGGGGGACCAGGATGAATATGTATGAACTTTCCAATTTATAAGTCGCTCTGGATAAGAGAGTCTGCTAAATGACTTAAATGTAATGTAAATGTAATCATAAAATTGATTAGAGCTATAAGAATAGACTAATCCAAACGGATAAAATGAATTAATAATGATATCTGTAAAGGGAAAAACACAGTGATATTTGAAGTACTGTACTAGAATAAGACATTAAGTCATCTGTAGTATTCAGAAATAATGTCTGTACTATAAAGAGTAGGCTTTGATAAGAGAAATTAAGTGATGTGACAAATGAATTATTAATTGGAAAGGAGATTAGCTCTACCTCGGAAAATTAATAAATAAAAGGTGTATAATACATGGGAGTATTTAGGAAAAATAAATGAATAAATAGTGGCATGAAAACAAAAATGATTGTTTCTCCCTAGCATAGAGGGATTTTAAAAAGCCATGGAGTCCCTGAAAGACGCGCACATTAGTTCTACCGACTTCGGATTGAATATGAAAAAACTGGATAATGGGGGACGCCATTACCCGGTAACATTCTATCATCAGAAAATACATTACTATAAAAGACAAATGTGGTTCCACTCGTCCTCGCAGACGTGCGGGTGATTAGTAGAACTATTGACAATATCTAAAAACGAATAAGAAAATAGTTCCTGTTTTGAATATGGATATAGCGGAATATGGGGAAAATTAGTGTAAGGTGACACTAGAACTTAGTGCGGTAGCAGGAAATGCCGACATACGAGAGTTTATTTCCTTGTCAAAATAACAAACAACTAATCGGTTTGAGGTTAGTGAGAATGGAATTTTTACTTGGCGGTGTATTGTCTCTGAGCGAACAATGAGTGGTTCATAGAGATTACAGTTTATATGTGGTCAAGAAGAAGTATTAGATCACGTTTTGACTTGACATATAGTAGAGTACAGATGGAATTTTAATTGTTAGACATTCTATACCGTCATTCTCTGAAAAATGTTAAGACGTTTATGGAATAAAAACTATTTGCAGATTAAAAGCTGACGTTGTGAAATTAACGATATGTATACTTTCTTTTCCAGAAAAAAAAAGGGTTTAATCTTCTCTGGTCAAAATATCATTGGAGACTGTATTACTGTGGAAAGCAGTTAGTTAAAGTCAGCTGTTATAAAAATATCTGTATAAGGCTACAACATTGGAGTTCTGGATAAGTGTGTCCAGTCCCTGTGTGCTATTGGCTATGGTTTACTAGTAAGTGCACCATGTACTGGGAATGAATATGCATTAGTAGATTTATTGGAAGGGCTTTTTCCACTTCAGTTTCAATTTGGGTATGCAGAATGATGGAATTGTTTTTTGAAAAATGTATTTAAGTTGTTCCTAAAGAAAGGGGAGTGGAAACATTTTAATGGTGTCAAAATGCCCTGATTCCTAAGAATTTCCTGTGAAAGACTGATCACCTTTTACTAGAAATTGTTGGAACAGGTGGGATTTAATTTTAAAATGATTAAAAGACACAAGACTCTATTCAAAATGTATAATTACTTTGAAAATCTATTATGTCCCTGGGAAAATTATGAAGAGTTGTACCCTTAAATTGAATAAGTTATTCGGAATAGGTTTATTTTTTATTTTTGTTTTTTGATATAACATGTGTTCATAGGTAAAATTATCAGTTCCTTGGGGTTATGGTCTTTGGGTAAATACTCAAATGTGCTTTGTTCATTCTGCATATAAAAAGTGATGTAAGTTACTCCACAGGGTTTATTGGAGTGTGGGTTTCTGTGAGGGTTTTGTTGATAAATACATCATCTGTAATTCATCTGAGAGATCACCAGTAGAATAAGGGAGTTGTCATGAAAGGTGACGTCAGAATGCTTTAAGGCATGGGAGAGAATATCACCACTAGTGGGTGTGGAGCTCATACCCACCCTAATCGACTGAATAGTGAGGGACAACTGTGTCTGATGACCTGTGAACTGTATCAAATAATAGACATGTTGAAATGATATGGGCCAGGGTGAATTATGAATTAAAGGAATTGGGGTATTGAACTTTTATTACCAGGCCACTCATGAGAGAAAAACTGAGACAAAAGGGCTATTGGGAAAATAGATAATACTGGTAATAAAAGTGTTTAGTATAAATGTTAATTATTAAAGGGATGATGTGTATTGAATTGATCAGGTCAAATTTGAGTTAAAGTGAACACTAAGGATTGTTATCCTGAATATTGGGTTGGAAAATGTATAAAAAAATAAATAAATAACTGTTTAGTTATTTAGATATAGAACTGTTTAAATTTAATAGGCCTAGGGCCGCTCTGGAATCTAATCCTGAGACAAGGAGGTTGACAAAACTTCCAGAATATTTGATTAAAGGTTTTTTGTTTCTTTTGTTTTATAAATCCTCTACTGCCTCAGAAACCCGGATCCGGGAGCACCCCCCACCCCCCACACACTGATTAGCATAGATAGCATAGCTTCAGAAGTAGATAGTAGCATCTAAATATCATTAAATCACAAGTCCAAGACACCAGATGAAAGATACAGATCTTGTGAATAAAGCCACCATTTCAGATTTTTTAAATGTTTTACAGGGAAGACAAAATATGTAAATCTATTAGCTAAACACGTTAGCAAAATACACCACTATTCTAACTCCATCAGTTTCTTACTCCTTCAGGTGCTATCACCAATTCGGCTCAACTAAGATATTGATAGCCAATAACCTATAAAAAAAACCATCAGATGACAGTCTGATAACATATTCATGGTATAGGATAGTTTTTGTTAGAAAAAAGTGCATATTTCAGGTAGAAATCACAGTTTACAATTGCACCGACCATCACAAATCCACTAGAATTACTAGATAGAGCAACGTGTATGACCAATTTACTCATCATAAAACATTTCATAAGAATAGACAAAGCATAGCAATGGAAAGACCCAGATCTTGTGATTCCAGACAATATTTCAGATTTTCTAAGCGTTTTACAGCGAAAACACAATAAATCGATAAGTTAGCATACCACATGTGAAAACGTTACCAGAGCATCGATTCCAGGCAAAGAGCGCTATAACGTAATCACCGCCAAAAGATATTAATTTTTTCACTAACCTTCTCAGAATTCTTCCGATGACACTCCTGTAACATCATTTTACAACATACATATACAGTTTGTTCGAAAAGGTGCATATTTAGCCATACAAAACCGTGGTTACACAATGAAAATACTAGGAAATCAAGCCTCAATATGTCTGACGTCATCTATCAGAGTGATCTAGTTTAATTAAAAGCTAATCATATACTTGACTAAAAAATACAGGGTTGACAGGAATCGAAAGACAAATTAGTTCTTAATGCAACCGATAATGTCATTGGAATTGTAATGATAAATTGTATTGTTTGATTGAATATAAAGGTAGTCTGTTGTGCGATGATACCCAAGAATGCAGAAGAAAGAGACCAATAATAACATGGGCATAGAATGACACAGATGGACGTTTTCTCCAGGTTTAATTACATTACAAATAGTGGTAATTTATTGCAAATGTGTAATTATTATAAAAAAAAAATTAAAAAAAATTCTCTTTTTCTCGTTTGGTCAATTTATTTTTGTTTTGAGGAACATAAGGTTGTGTATATGTTCCTGTGGAGGGACTGATACTGATATAAATGATATATAAATTGACTTAAGGATGTTTTAAGTATGTATCAAACAATGGCAGTTATGGGTTAGGGGACTCATAAAAGAAGGTAATGATAGTGAAGGGGTGTTATTTCTAGAAACTATGTATAAAAATAGAGATAATTCACAGAAAAGGAAAGACAGCTGGCTGTGTAAAATATAGGGACAATTCAAAAGTTAATAGAACAATTCACATATCTAAAGATATGGTAAAAAGAATAAGTGGTGGCATTTTGAACATTAGAGCAAAAGTTTAAGAAACTTATGACTTAGTTTTGTTAGGATTGGATATTAATCCAACTGGAAGACGCTTGAATGATTATATGTTATTTTACAGCAGTTGCTGTAGGGACAATCATTTGACTATCATTATGAATATTTCTGTGGCAGGAGGCCAGGTATTTGAGGCAGAATGTTTACATAGGGCTGTTATTAAAAATTAAGATTTAGTGATCTTGCTATAAGAAGGAAGTCTGTTGTCAGGGAATAACCCATGTGTTAGTGTGTATGTCCTCAGGAAAAAAAACAGCCAGAAAATGGAAGGGCTTGGGCTGCATTCTGGAGACTGAGTGTACATCGAGATACACCAGGCTGGTGGTATACTTCTTACAACACTGCAGTGGTAAAGTTCTTCATGTTTCTCTTTGGTGGGTACATAAGTCTCACGAGAAGTGAGGTCCAGCTGAATAAAGGGTGAGCTTGAAAACACCATGACAGAGGACGTGGAATCAGAGAGAGAGAGAGAGAGAGACTAGATTCCACTATAGACATACTGGGTTGAGTTTGGGGGTTACTTGTTTCATTTTTTAATACATCATGTGAAAAAGAATAGATGATAGGATATTATACTCTAAACAAACATGTTAAAGGGATTGATATGAAAGCATAAACAGTGTTGAATTAATTCAAGAAGAGATAATGTTAATTGTAGGTTATGCACATGATTATCAGTTGAAATGGAGCAGATGGGAAACTAAGAAGACTGGGTGGAAGCATGAGGAAGCTTTTTAGGGCTTTTATTTTTGTGGAGTCCAGCAGAAAAGTATCCTGGAGGCATAGACAGGTAAAGAGAGAGTGGGAATTGTCATGGTCTCAGATTTCGCCAGCTTCAGCTGGAATGTCTGTTTGTTGTGTGATGAGTGATGGAAGTAAGAGGATGTATGGTGCAATCATAGAACAGAGGCCATAAGTCTCTAAGTATGAATGCCTCACAGAAAGAAGGCAGAAACCTGAACCTTTCCACGACAAGACCTCCAGACAGTAGAACTACTACCCATACAGAGACCTCTAGACAGTAGAACTACTACCCATACAGAGACCACCAGACAGTAGTACTACCCATACAGAGACCTCCAAACAGTAGAACTACTACCCATACAGAGACTTCTAGACAGTAGAACTACTACCCATACAGAGACCACCAGACAGTAGTACTACCCATACAGAGACCTCCAAACAGTAGAACTACTACCCATACAGAGACCTCCAGACAGTAGAACTACTACCCATACAGAGACCTCCAGACAGTAGAACTACTCCCCATACAGAGACCTCCAGACAGTAGAACTACTACCCATACAGAGACCACCAGACAGTAGAACTACTACCCATACAGAGACCTCTAGACAGTAGAACTACTACCCATACAGAGACCACCAGACAGTAGAACTACTACCCATACAGAGACCACCAGACAGTAGAACTACTACCCATACAGAGACCTCTAGACAGTAGAACTACTACCCATACAGAGACCACCAGACAGTAGAACTACTACCCATACAGAGACTTCTAGACAGTAGAACTACTACCCATACAGAGACCTCTATACAGTAGAACTACTACCCATACAGAGACCTCCAGACAGTAGAACTACTACCCATACAGAGACCTCCAGACAGTAGAACTACTACCCATACAGAGACCACCAGACAGTAGAACTACTACCCATACAGAGACCACCAGACAGTAGAACTACTACCCATACAGAGACCTCTAGACAGTAGAACTACTACCCATACAGAGACCTCCAGACAGTAGAACTACTACCCATACAGAGACCTCCAGACAGTAGAACTACTACCCATACAGAGACCTCCAGACAGTAGATCTACTACCCATACAGAGACCTCCAGACAGTAGAACTACTACCCATACAGAGACCACTAGACAGTAGAACTACTTCCCATACAGAGACCTCTAGACAGTAGAACTACTACCCATACAGAGACCTCCAGACAGTAGAACTACTACCCATACAGAGACCTCCAGACAGTAGAACTACTACCCATACAGAGACCTCCAGACAGTAGAACTACTACCCATACAGAGACCTCCAGACAGTAGAACTACTACCCATACAGAGACCTCCAGACAGTAGAACTACTACCCATACAGAGACCCCCAGACAGTAGAACTACTACCCATACAGAGACCTCCAGACCTCCAGACAGTAGAACTACTACCCATACAGAGACCTCTAGACAGTAGAACTACTACCCATACAGAGACCTCCAGACAGTAGAACTACTACCCATACAGAGACCTCCAGACAGTAGAACTACTACCCATACAGAGACCACCAGACAGTAGAACTACTACCCATACAGAGACCACCACACAGTAGAACTACTACCCATACAGAGACCTCCAGAAGGTAGAACTACTACCCATACAGAGACCACCAGACAGTAGAACTACTACCCATACAGAGACCACCAGACAGTAGAACTACTACCCATACAGAGACCTCCAGACAGTAGAACTACTACCCATACAGAGACCACCAGACAGTAGAACTACTACCCATACAGAGACCTCCAGACAGTAGAACTACTACCCATACAGAGACCTCCAGACAGTAGATCTACTACCCATACAGAGACCTCCAGACAGTAGAACTACTACCCATACAGAGACCACTAGACAGTAGAACTACTACCCATACAGAGACCTCTAGACAGTAGAACTACTACCCATACAGAGACTTCCAGACAGTAGAACTACTACCCATACAGAGACCTCCAGACAGTAGAACTACTACCCATACAGAGACCTCCAGACAGTAGAACTACTACCCATACAGAGACCTCTATACAGTAGAACTACTACCCATACAGAGACCTCCAGACAGTAGAACTACTACCCATACAGAGACCTCCAGACCTCCAGACAGTAGAACTACTACCCATATAGAGACCTCTAGACAGTAGAACTACTACCCATACAGAGACCTCCAGACAGTAGAACTACTACCCATACAGAGACCTCCAGACAGTAGAACTCCTACCCATACAGAGACCTCTAGACAGTAGAACTACTACCCATACAGAGACCACCAGACAGTAGTACTACCCATACAGAGACCTCCAGACAGTAGAACTACTACCCATACAGAGACCACCAGACAGTAGTACTACCCATACAGAGACCTCCAGACAGTAGAACTACTACCCATACAGAGACCTCTAGACAGTAGAACTACAACCCATACAGAGACCACCAGACAGTAGTACTACCCATACAGAGACCTCCAGACAGTAGAACTACTACCCATACAGAGACTTCTAGACAGTAGAACTACTACCCATACAGAGACCACCAGACAGTAGAACTACTACCGATACAGAGATCTCCAGACCTCCAGACAGTAGAACTACTACCCATACAGAGACCTCTAGACAGTAGAACTACTACCCATACAGAGACCTCCAGACAGTAGAACTACTACCCATACAGAGACCTCCAGACAGTAGAACTACTACCCATACAGAGACCTCTAGACAGTAGAACTACTACCCATACAGAGACCACCAGACAGTAGTACTACCCATACAGAGACCTCCAGACAGTAGAACTACTACCCATACAGAGACCACCAGACAGTAGTACTACCCATACAGAGACCTCCAGACAGTAGAACTACTACCCATACAGAGACCTCTAGACAGTAGAACTACTACCCATACAGAGACCACCAGACAGTAGTACTACCCATACAGAGACCTCCAGACAGTAGAACTACTACCCATACAGAGACTTCTAGACGTAGAACTACTACCCATACAGAGACCACCAGACAGTAGAACTACTACCCATACAGAGACCTCTAGACAGTAGAACTACTACCCATACAGAGACCTCTATACAGTAGAACTACTACCCATACAGAGACCTCCAGACAGTAGAACTACTACCCATACAGAGACCACCAGACAGTAGAACTACTACCCATACAGAGACCTCTAGACAGTAGAACTACTACCCATACAGAGACCTCCAGACAGTAGAACTACTACCCATACAGAGACCTCTAGACAGTAGAACTACTACCCATACAGAGACCTCCAGACAGTAGAACTACTACCCATACAGAGACCTCCAGACAGTAGAACTACTACCCATACAGAGACCTCCAGACAGTAGAACTACTACCCATACAGAGACCTCCAGACAGTAGAACTACTACCCATACAGAGACCTCTAGACAGTAGAACTACTACCCATACAGAGACCTCCAGACAGTAGAACTACTACCCATACAGAGACCACCAGACAGTAGAACTACTACCCATACAGAGACCTCTAGACAGTAGAACTACTACCCATACAGAGACCTCCAGACAGTAGAACTTCTACCCATACAGAGACCTCCAGACAGTAGAACTACTACCCATACAGAGACCTCCAGACAGTAGAACTACTACCCATACAGAGACCTCCAGACAGTAGAACTACTACCCATACAGAGACCTCCAGACAGTAGAACTGCTACCCATACAGAGACCTCTAGAAAGTAGAACTACTACCCATACAGAGACCTCCAGACAGTAGAACTACTACCCATACAGAGACCACCAGACAGTAGAACTACTACCCATACAGAGACCTCTAGACAGTAGAACTACTACCCATACAGAGACCTCCAGACAGTAGAACTTCTACCCATACAGAGACCTCCAGACAGTAGAACTACTACCCATACAGAGACCTCCAGACAGTAGAACTACTACCCATACAGAGACCTCCAGACAGTAGAACTACTACCCATACAGAGACCTCCAGACAGTAGAACTACTACCCATACAGAGACCTCTAGACAGTAGAACTACTACCCATACAGAGACCACCAGACCTCCAGACCACCAGACAGTAGAACTACTACCAATACAGAGACCACCAGACAGTAGAACTTCTACCATACAGAGACCACCAGACCTCCAGACCACCAGACAGTAGAACTACTACCCATACAGAGACCAACAGACCTCCAGACAGTAGAACTACTACCCATACAGAGACCACCAGACCTCCAGACAGTAGAACTACTACCCATACAGAGACCTCTAGACAGTAGAACTACTACCCATACAGAGACCTCCAGACAGTAGAACTACTACCCATACAGAGACCTCCAGGCAGTAGAACTACTACCCATACAGAGACCTCCAGACAGTAGAACTACTACCAATACAGAGACCTCCAGACCTCCAGACAGTAGAACTACTACCCATACAGAGACCTCCAGACCACCAGACAGTAGAACTACTACCCATACAGAGACCACCAGACAGTAGAACTACTACCCATACAGAGACCTCCAGACAGTAGAACTACTACCCATACAGAGACCTCCAGACCACCAGACAGTAGAACTACTACCCATACAGAGACCTCCAGACAGTAGAACTACTACCCATACAGAGACCTCCAGACAGTAGAACTACTACCCATACAGAGACCACCAGACAGTAGAACTACTACCCATACAGAGACCTCCAGACAGTAGAACTACTACCCATACAGAGACCTCCAGACAGTAGATCTACTACCCATACAGAGACCACCAGACAGTAGAACTACTACCCATACAGAGACCTCCAGACAGTAGAACTACTACCCATACAGAGACCACCAGACAGTAGAACTACTACCCATACAGAGACCACCAGACAGTAGATCTACTACCCATACAGAGACCTCCAGACAGTAGAACTACTACCCATACAGAGACCTCCAGACAGTAGAACTACTACCCATACAGAGACCTCCAGACAGTAGAACTACTACCCATACAGAGACCTCCAGACAGTAGAACTACTACCCATACAGAGACCTCTAGACAGTAGAACTACTACCCATACAGAGACCTCCAGACAGTAGAACTACTACCCATACAGAGACCTCCAGACCTCCAGACAGTAGAGGGAATAGGGTTCCATTTGTTACACCCCTGTCAGTCACTCAGTCAGAACACCATTACAATAAAACCACAGACTGCCCATCAGCGACACACCATAGAAAACCCCATTTGACGGTCCAGAACTAAACAACCCTGTTTGACGGTCCAGAACTAAACATCCCTGTTTGACGGGCCAGAACTAAACATCCCTGTTTGACAGTCCAGAACTAAACAACCCTGTTTGATGGTCCAGAACTAAACATCCCTGTTTGACGGGCCAGAACTAAACAACCCCATTTGACGGGCCAGAACTAAACAACCCTGTTTGACGGGCCAGAACTAAACATCCCTGTTTGACGGGCCAGAACTAAACAATCCTGTTTGACGGGCCAGAACTAAACAACCCTGTTTGACGGGCCAGAACTAAACATCCCTGTTTGACGGGCCAGAACTAAACATCCCTGTTTGACGGGCCAGAACTAAACAACCCTGTTTGACGGGCCAGAACTAAACATCCCTGTTTGACGGGCCAGAACTAAACATCCCTGTTTGACGGGCCAGAACTAAACAACCCTGTTTGACGGGCCAGAACTAAACAACCCTGTTTGACGGGCCAGAACTAAACAACCCTGTTTGACGGGCCAGAACTAAACATCCCTGTTTGACGGTCCAGAACTAAACAACCCTGTTTGACGGTCCAGAACTAAACAACCCTGTTTGACGGGCCAGAACTAAACATCCCTGTTTGACGGGCCAGAACTAAACAACCCCTTTTGACGGGCCAGAACTAAACAACCCTGTTTGACGGGCCAGAACTAAACAACCCTGTTTGACGGGCCAGAACTAAACAACCCTGTTTGACGGGCCAGAACTAAACAACCCTGTTTGACGGGCCAGAACTAAACATCCCTGTTTGACGGGCCAGAACTAAACATCCCTGTTTGACGGGCCAGAACTAAACAACCCTGTTTGACGGGCCAGAACTAAACATCCCTGTTTGACGGGCCAGAACTAAACAACCCTGTTTGACGGGCCAGAACTAAACAACCCTGTTTAACGGGCCAGAACTAAACAACCCTGTTTGACGGGCCAGAACTAAACATCCCTGTTTGACGGGCCAGAACTAAACAACCCTGTTTGACGGGCCAGAACTAAACAACCCCTTTTGACGGGCCAGAACTAAACAACCCTGTTTGACGGGCCAGAACTAAACAACCCTGTTTGACGGGCCAGAACTAAACAACCCTGTTTGACGGGCCAGAACTAAACAACCCTGTTTGACGGGCCAGAACTAAACATCCCTGTTTGACGGGCCAGAACTAAACATCCCTGTTTGACGGGCCAGAACTAAACAACCCTGTTTGACGGGCCAGAACTAAACATCCCTGTTTGACGGGCCAGAACTAAACAACCCTGTTTGACGGGCCAGAACTAAACAACCCTGTTTAACGGGCCAGAACTAAACAACCCTGTTTGACGGGCCAGAACTAAACATCCCTGTTTGACGGGCCAGAACTAAACATCCCTGTTTGACGGGCCAGAACTAAACATCCCTGTTTGACGGGCCAGAACTAAACAACCCTGTTTGACGGGCCAGAACTAAACAACCCTGTTTGACGGGCCAGAACTAAACAACCCTGTTTGACGGGCCAGAACTAAACATCCCTGTTTGACAGGCCAGAACTAAACAACCCCTTTTGACGGGCCAGAACTAAACAACCCTGTTTGACGGGCCAGAACTAAACAACCCTGTTTGACGGGCCAGAACTAAACAACCCTGTTTGACGGGCCAGAACTAAACAACCCTGTTTGACGGGCCAGAACTAAACATCCCTGTTTGACGGGCCAGAACTAAACATCCCTGTTTGACGGGCCAGAACTAAACAACCCTGTTTGACGGGCCAGAACTAAACATCCCTGTTTGACGGGCCAGAACTAAACAACCCTGTTTGACGGGCCAGAACTAAACAACCTTGTTTAACGGGCCAGAACTAAACAACCCTGTTTGACGGGCCAGAACTAAACATCCCTGTTTGACGGGCCAGAACTAAACAACCCTGTTTGACGGGCCTGAACTAAACAACCCTGTTTAACGGGCCAGAACTAAACAACCCTGTTTGACGGGCCAGAACTAAACATCCCTGTTTGACGGGCCAGAACTAAACATCCCTGTTTGACGGGCCAGAACTAAACAACCCTGTTTGACGGGCCAGAACTAAACAACCCTGTTTAACGGGCCAGAACTAAACAACCCTGTTTGACGGGCCAGAACTAAACATCCCTGTTTGACGGGCCAGAACTAAACATCCCTGTTTGACGGGCCAGAACTAAACAACCCTGTTTGACGGTCCAGAACTAAACAACCCTGTTTGACGGACCAGAACTAAACAACCCTGTTTGACGGGCCAGAACTAAACAACCCTGTTTGACTGTCCAGAACTAAACAACCCTGTTTGACGGTCCAGAACTAAACATCCCTGTTAGACGGACCAGAACTAAACAACCCTGTTTGACGGGCCAGAACTAAACAACCCTGTTTGACGGGCCAGAACTAAACAACCCTGTTTGACGGGCCAGAACTAAACATTCCTGTTTGACGGGCCAGAACTAAACAACCCTGTTTGACGGGCCAGAACTAAACAACCCTGTTTGACGGGCCAGAACTAAACAACCCTGTTTGACGGTCCAGAACTAAACATCCCTGTTTGACGGGCCAGAACTAAACAACCCTGTTTGACGGTCCAGAACTAAACAACCCTGTTTGACGGGCCAGAACTAAACATCCCTGTTTGACGGGCCAGAACTAAACATCCCTGTTTGACGGGCCAGAACTAAACAACCCTGTTTGACGGGCCAGAACTAAACAACCCTGTTTAACGGGCCAGAACTAAACAACCCTGTTTGACGGGCCAGAACTAAACATCCCTGTTTGACGGGCCAGAACTAAACAACCCTGTTTGACGGGCCAGAACTAAACAACCCTGTTTGACGGGCCAGAACTAAACAACCCTGTTTGACGGGCCAGAACTAAACATCCCTGTTTGACGGGCCAGAACTAAACATCCCTGTTTGACGGGCCAGAACTAAACAACCCTGTTTGACGGGCCAGAACTAAACAACCCTGTTTAACGGGCCAGAACTAAACAACCCTGTTTGACGGGCCAGAACTAAACATCCCTGTTTGACGGGCCAGAACTAAACATCCCTGTTTGACGGGCCAGAACTAAACAACCCTGTTTGACGGGCCAGAACTAAACAACCCTGTTTGACGGTCCAGAACTAAACAACCCTGTTTGACGGGCCAGAACTAAACATCCCTGTTTGACGGACCAGAACTAAACAACCCTGTTTGACTGTCCAGAACTAAACAACCCTGTTTGACGGTCCAGAACTAAACATCCCTGTTAGACGGACCAGAACTAAACAACCCTGTTTGACGGGCCAGAACTAAACAACCCTGTTTGACGGGCCAGAACTAAACAACCCTGTTTGACGGGCCAGAACTAAACATTCCTGTTTGACGGGCCAGAACTAAACATCCCTGTTTGACGGGCCAGAACTAAACAACCCCTGTTTGACGTTCCAGAACTAAACAACCCTGTTTGACGGGCCAGAACTAAACATCCCTGTTTGACGGGCCAGAACTAAACAACCCTGTTTGACGGTCCAGAACTAAACAACCCTGTTTGATGGGCCAGAACTAAACAACCCTGTTTGATGGGCCAGAACTAAACATCCCTGTTTGACGGGCCAGAACTAAACAACCCCTGTTTGACGGTCCAGAACTAAACAACCCTGTTTGACGGTCCAGAACTAAACAACCCTGTTTGACGGGCCAGAACTAAACAACCCTGTTTGACGGTCCAGAACTAAACCACCCTGTTTGACGGTCCAGAACTAAACAACCCTGTTTGACGGGCCAGAACTAAACAACCCTGTTTGATGGGCCAGAACTAAACAACCCTGTTTGACGGGCCAGAACTAAACAACCCTGTTTGACGGTCCAGAACTAAACAACCCTGTTTGACGGGCCAGAACTAAACGGTAGTGGACCGTTTGAGGAGAACCGTCCAGTGGAACGTTAGGGGAATGTGCCAGGAACCACTGGCCGGGCCTCGCTGATAGGTGTGAGAATGTGGTCAGGAGCACGCTCACTGTACAATGCATGCTGGGAGCTTGGGATGCCAGGGCTGACCAGAGAAAAATGAAAGGAATTCGAGCATGCCTGCCAAACCTCTCGCTCTCTCTCTCTCTCACACACACACACACACACACACACACACACACACACACACACACACACACACACACACACACACACACACACACACACACACACACACACACACACACACACACACACACACACACACACACACACACACGTTTAAAGTCGTTCAAATCAGTTGAATGAAAATTGTGAAATGATTAAATAATTTAAGACGTGTAGAGTTAAACTATAGACATTCAGTCTCTAGTGGAAACCTAGGAAGACAGTTATTTCAGTCAGAGTTGGAGATCTGGGGAAAATTTGTCACAGGATTGTCACAGTCTGAGCAAAACAAATGCAACAATGGCGCACTCTAGTGGCAAATATGGTGTAGTACATCAAATCTTCCTCACCTGTTACCTTTTGTCCTCTCCTTCCTCCTCCTTATCCTTCTTGGCCTTTGGGCTGGTCTTATTGGTGGAGCTTAGGCCAATCATAGATCCGGTGGGCGGGACTTGGTCAGCAGTTGCCGTAGAAAACTGAGCAGGAACAGGAAGGGGCTAAGGAAAAGACAGGAAGTCCCGCCTCATCATCATCACCGTCCCCCTCTTCCTCATCGGCTGAGGAAGACTCCTCGCCATTGGAGCTCTGGGTGACTGAGGCTCTAGGTGGGGTGACGTTGTCATTGAAGAATATAACGCTACATTTGTGTTTACGATATGGAGCTGTTAAATTGGACTACCATCTCCTGGCCCTGGGGCGCCTACAGACTGAGGGGTATCAAAGGCAATAAGGCCCAGTCTGGCCAGGAGAGAGGGGTGGAGAGAGGACTGGAGAGAGGACTGGAGAGAGGACTGGAGAGAGGACTGAAGAGAGGACTGGAGAGAGGACTGGAGAGAGGACTGGATAGAGGATGAAGAGAGGACTGGAGAGAGGACTGGAAAGAGGACTGGAGATTAGACTGGAGAGAGGACTGGAGATTGGACTGGAGATTGGACTGGAGAGAGGACTGGAGAGAGGACTGGAGATTAGACTGGAGAGAGGACTGGAGAGAGGACTGGAGAGAGGACTGGAGAGAAGACTGGAGAGAGGACTGGAGAGAGGGGTGGAGAGAGGACTGGAGGGAGGACTGGAGAGAAGACTGGAGAGAGGACTGGAGAGAGGACTGGAGAGAGGACTGGAGAGAGGACTGGAGAGAAGACTGGAGAGAGGACTGGAAAGACGGGGTGGAGAGAGGACTGGAGAGAGGACTGGAGAGAAGACTGGAGAGAGGACTGGAGAGAGGACTGGAGAGAGGACTGGAGAGAGGACTGGAGAGAAGACTGGAGAGAGGACTGGAGAGAGGGGTGGAGAGAGGACTGGAGAGAGGACTGAAGAGAAGACTGGAGATTAGACTGGAGAGAGGACTGGAGAGAGGACTGGAGAGAGGACTGGAGATTAGACTGGAGAGAGGACTGGAGAGAGGGGTGGAGAGAGGACTGGAGAGAGGACTGGAGAGAGGACTGGAGAGAGGACTGGAGATTAGACTGGAGAGAGGACTGGAGAGAGGACTGGAGAGAGGACTGGAGAGAGGACTGGAGAGAGGACTGGAGATTAGACTGGAGAGAGGACTGGAGAGAGGACTGGATAGAGGACTGGAGAGAGGACTGGAGAGAGGACTGGAGATTAGACTGGAGATTAGACTGGAGAGAGGACTGGAGAGAGGACTGGAGATTAGACTGGAGAGAGGACTGGAGATTAGACTGGAGAGAGGACTGGAGAGAGGACTGGAGATTAGACTGGAGAGAGGACTGGAGATTAGACTGGAGAGAGGACTGGAGATTAGACTGGATAGAGGGGTGGAGAGAGGACTGGAGAGAGGACTGGAGATTAGACTGGAGAGAGGACTGGAGAGAGGACCCCCACTCTAAGTGCACTTTAATTAATTTCCTCAAATGAAAATCAAATCAAAGTTTATTGGTCGCGTAAACAGTTTAGCAGATGTTATAGCGATGTTATAGGATGGTGTGTATAGACAGTATGGACAGTAGTTATATAGGATGGTGTGTATAGACAGTATATACAGTAGTTATATAGGATGAAACTTGACTAGAATACAGTATATACATATGAAGTGGGTAAAACAGTATGTAAACATTAATAAAGTGACCAGTGCTCAATGACTATGTCCACAGGACCGCAGTCTCTAAGGTTCAGGGTAGAGTACCGGGTGGTAGCCGGCTAGAACAGTCTCTAAGGTTCAGGGTAGAGTACCGGGTGGTAGCCGGCTAGAACAGTCTCTAAGGTTCAGGGTAGAGTACCGGGTGGTAACCGGCTAGAACAGTCCCTAAGGTTCAGGGTAGAGTACCGGGTGGTAGCCGGCTAGAACAGTCTCTAAGGTTCAGGGTAGAGTACCGGGTGGTAGCCGGCTAGAACAGTCCCTAAGGTTCAGGGTAGAGTACCGTGTGGTAGCCGGCTAGAACAGTCTCTAAGGTTCAGGGTAGAGTACCGGGTGGTAGCCGGCTAGAACAGTCCCTAAGGTTCAGGGTAGAGTACCGGGTGGTAGCCGGCTAGAACAGTCCCTAAGGTTCAGGGTAGAGTACCGGGTGGTAGCTGGCTAGAACAGTCCCTAAGGTTCAGGGTAGAGTACCGGGTGGTAGCCGGCTAGAACAGTCTCTAAGGTTCAGGGTAGAGTACCGGGTGGTAGCCGGCTAGAACAGTCCCTAAGGTTCAGGGTAGAGTACCGGGTGGTAGCCGGCTAGAACAGTCTCTAAGGTTCAGGGTAGAGTACCGGGTGGTAGCCGGCTAGAACAGTCCCTAAGGTTCAGGGTAGAGTACCGGGTGGTAGCCGGCTAGAACAGTCCCTAAGGTTCAGGGTAGAGTACCGGGTGGTAGCCGGCTAGTGACAGTGTCTAAGGTTCAGGGTAGAGTACCGGGTGGTAGCCGGCTAGTGCCAGTGTCTAAGGTTCAGGGTAGAGTACCGGGTGGTAGCCGGCTAGTGACAGTGTCTACGGTTCAGGGTAGAGTACCGGGTGGTAGCTGGCTAGTGATAGTCTCTAAGGTTCAGGGTGGAGTACCGGGTGGTAGCCGGATAGAACAGTCTCTAAAGTTCAGGGTAGAGTACCGGGTGGTAGCCGGCTAGAACAGTCCCTAAGGTTCAGGGTAGAGTACCGGGTGGTAGCCGGCTGGTGACAGTGTCTAAGGTTCAGGGTAGAGTACCGGGTGGTAGCCGGCTAGTGACAGTGTCTAAGGTTCAGGGTAGAGTACCGGGTGGTATTGGGCTAGTGACAGTGTCTAAGGTTCAGGGCAGGGTACTGGGCAGGGAGGCTGGGTAGAGAGGACTGTTTAACAATCTGATGGCCTGGTGAAAGAAGCTGTTTATCAGTCTCTCGGTCCCAGCTTTGATGCACCTGTACTGTTACCCCCTTCTTAGGTGGTAGCGAGGTGAACAGGCAGTGGCTAAGGTTATTGTTGTCCTTGATGATCTTCTTGGCCTTCCTGTGACATCGGGTGGTGTAGGTGTCCTGGAGGGCAGGCAGTCTGCCCCTGATGATGCAACCTGCGGTTGCTGGCGGTGTAGTTTGTGTACAAGGCGGTGATACAGCCCTGTCAGGATGCTCTCAATGGTGCATCAGTATTTGTGAGCATCTTAGGGGCCCATTCTGTCATGGTAAAGACATGTTGTGGAATTTGTTTGGGATTGATCCAAACAGCGCAATGACACCTGTTGATTCGTCCTTTTAGTGAAACAATGTTCTGAAAATGAGAGAGACAGTGTGACAGAAAATGAATGAAATTCACCTGTAATCTGTCCTTACCTGCATTCTGGATCTGAGACACTGTCCTTACCTGCATTCTGGATCTGAGACACTGTCCTTACCTGCATTCTGGATCTGGGACACTGTCCTTACCTGCATTCTGGATCTGACACTGTCCTTACCTGCATTCTGGATCTGGGACACTGTCCTTACCTGCATTCTGGATCTGAGACACTGTCCTTACCTGCATTCTGGATCTGAGACACTGTCCTTACCTGCATTCTGGATCTGAGACACTGTCCTTACCTGCATTCTGGATCTGAGACACTGTCCTTACCTGCATTCTGGATCTGGGACACTGTCCTTACCTGCATTCTGGATCTGACACTGTCCTTACCTGCATTCTGGATCTGGGACACTGTCCTTACCTGCATTCTGGATCTGAGACACTGTCCTTACCTGCATTCTGGATCTGAGACACTGTCCTTACCTGCATTCTGGATCTGAGACACTGTCCTTACCTGCATTCTGGATCTGAGACACTGTCCTTACCTGCATTCTGGATCTGAGACACTGTCCTTACCTGCATTCTGGATCTGACACTGTCCTTACCTGCATTCTGGATCTGACACTGTCCTTACCTGCATTCTGGATCTGACACTGTCCTTACCTGCATTCTGGATCTGGGACACTGTCCTTACCTGCATTCTGGATCTAGGACACTGTCCTTACCTGCATTCTGGATCTAGGACACTGTCCTTACCTGCATTCTGGATCTAGGACACTGTCCTTACCTGCATTCTGGATCTAGGACACTGTCCTTACCTGCATTCTGGATCTGACACTGTCCTTACCTGCATTCTGGATCTGACACTGTCCTTACCTGCATTCTGGATCTGACACTGTCCTTACCTGCATTCTGGATCTGGGACACTGTCCTTACCTGCATTCTGGATCTGGGACACTGTCCTTACCTGCATTCTGGATCTGGGACACTGTCCTTACCTGCATTCTGGATCTGGGACACTGTCCTTACCTACATTATGGATCTGACACTGTCCTTACCTGCATTCTGGATCTGAGAAGCTGGTAGAAGGAGGAGAATACCTGTCCAGAGAGTCAGGGATGCAGCTTAAGCCCAACCCTCTTCAAAATCTATATCAACGAATTGACTGGGGCACGAGAACAGTCTGCAGCACCCGGCCTCACCCTACTAGAATCTGAAGTCAAATGTCTACTGTTTGCTGATGATCTGGTGCTTCTGTCCCCAACCAAGGAGGGCCTACAGCAGCACCTAGATCTTCTGCACAGATTCTGCCAGACCTGGGCCCTGACAGTAAATCTCAGTAAGACAAAAATAATGGTGTTCCAAAGAAGGTCCAGTTGCCAGGACAACAAACACAAATTCCATCAAGACACTGTTGCCCTAGAGCACACAAAAAACTATACATACCTCGGCCTAAACATCAGCGCAGGTAACTTCCACAAGGCTGTGAACGATCTGAGACAAGGCAAGAAGGGCCTTCTATGCCAACAAAAGGAACATAAAATTCGACATCCCAATTAGGATCTGGTATAAAATACTAGAATCAGTTATAGAACCCATTGCCCTTTATGGTTGTGAGGTCTGGGGTCCGCTCACCAACCAAGAATTCACAAAATGAGACAAACACCAAATTGAGACTCTGCATGCAGAATTCTATACAAGTATCCTCCATGTACAACGTAAAACACCAAATAATGCATGCAGAGCAGAACCGCCGGACCTGCTCTGTCATTTCAGCAGCCGTTATCATCGGGATGACCAGAGAACATCCCTGGTCATCCCTACTGCCTCTGATCTGACGGACTCACTAAACAGAGAACATCCCTGGTCATCCCTACTGCCTCTGATCTGGAGGACTCACTAAACAGAGAACATCCCTGGTCGTCCCTACTGCCTCTGATCTGGAGGACTAACTAAACACAAATGCTTCGCTTGTAAATTATGTCTTAATGTTGGAGTGTGCCCCTGGCTATCCGTAAAGAAAAAGAAAATGGTGCCGTCTGATTTTCATAATATAAGGAATTTGAAATGATTTATCCTTTTACTTTTGATACATAAGTATATTTTAGCAATTACATTTACTTTTGATATTTAAGTATATGTAAAACCAAATACTTTTAGACTTTTATTCAAGTCGTATTTTACTGGGTGACTTACTTGTGTCACACCCTGATCTGTTTCACCTGTCCTTGTGATTGTCTCCACCCCCGTCAAGTGTTGCTTGTTTTCCCCAGTGTATTTATCCCTGTGTTTCCTGTCTCTCTGTGCCAGTTCGTCTTGTATGTTTCCAAGTCAACCAGGGTTTTCCCCCCGTTCTCCTGCTTTTTGCATTTCTCCTTTTTCTAGTCCTCCCGGTTTTGACCCTTGCCTGTTTCTGGACTTTGTACCTACCAGCCTGACCATTCTGCATGCCTTGACCACGAGCCTGTCTGCCACTCTGTACCTCCTGGACTCTGATCTGGTTTTGACCTTTTTGCCTGTCCACGACCATTCTCTGGCCTACTCCTATTGGATTAATAAACATTGTAAGACTCCAACCATCTGCCTCCTGTGTCTGCATCTGGGTCTGGCCTTGAGTCAATTTCTATTAAGGTAACAAGGCACAAGTTATCTTTATTTTTACTCAAGTATGACAATTGCATACTTTTTCCACCACTGCTCGTCTGTCATAACTTGTTGGCCCAGAAGACTAAATAAAGTATTGCTCACCAGAATAATGTCTTACATTGATAGAATTAATGCATTAGTAATATATTTAACACCCTGTCTTTTTTTTTAGGACCAGGGAGAAAAGGCAATACCTCCAAAACAGTGGAAAGATTGATCCTGTGCAAAATGTCCAACTGTCATGAGTTTGACTGGTTTTAAGGAAATTAAAAAATTAAAAAAAGCTGAGAAAACAATGAAATCAGTTGCTCATGGGTGCATATTTTATGTGGTTGAAATACTGTCTGCTTACATAACAGGGTCAAAGATAACACATTACACACACATTCACATATAACACATTACACACATATTCACATATAACACATTACACACATTCACATATAACACATTACACACATTCACATATAACACATTACACACATTCACATATAACACATTACACACATTCACATATAACACATTACACACATTCACATATAACACATTACACACATTCACATATAACACATTACACACATTCACATATAACACATTACACACATTCACATATAACACATTACACACATTCACATATAACACATTACACACATTCACATAACACAATACACACATTCACATATAACACATTACACACATTCACATAACACAATACACACATTCACATATAACACATTACACACACATTCACATTTCCTCAAGAGATGCTGAAAGAAAGAAAATCGTATTTCTCCACTCTTGTTCCTAAAACAAAATTAGCATATTGTTGTATAATTTTATTGCAAGAAATGCATAATTCTGCAGGAGTTAATATGATATTACACTGTGAGAGGTTATAGACCCTACAGTCAGTGTTCACATTTCAGTTGCTATTCCATTTAACCCATATGAATTTAAATGAGGAATATTCTGTTTATTTATGGATACTCGTGAACGGGATGTCCAAAGTGCATGTAAACAGTTTATCCCCGAACAAGAACTTAGAAAACGCAGCTACGCGCAATGTAAACGTGATCACTGTGGCGTTGATTGGCTCGTAGCCCGGAACTTTATGTTTATGACAGTTTCTGATGGATTTCTTTTTTATTTTTATCCACGTACTTTTAAAATTACTTTGCGATCTACCTGTTGGAGACCCCTTGGTTTAGAATCTTTGCTACATCTAAGCAACTTTTCTTTTGTCAAACTCAGTCCAGAAATGACCTCAAGTCACCACCTGGTGGCAGCAGCGGCTGCATTTTGTATTTTCAAAACGCCAACTATGAAGTTTGTCCCTCATGTCTCTCTGTAGTTTTAGAAACATTTGACAGCGCGCCTTAAAGAAAAAATATTTCGCGGGAATTAAAATCAGAAAAACAACACGCAGCAGCTCAAACAAAACATTGACTTGAGGACTGTGTCTGAAATAACATTACAAAAATGAGTTTGTGGGTGGACAAATACAGACCTACCTCTCTGGGGAAACTGGACTACCACAAAGAGCAAGCAAATCAGCTGAAAAACCTGGTAAGATTCAAACCAGGTTATCAACATGGCCGGCTAACGTTAGCTAGCTAGATTCTCTGTTTAGGGAGCGTATTATCACAGATACCCGTGTCTTCGGTATGGTAGCAGCTTGCTAGCTAACTTAGCCAGCTAGCTATTGCAGTAGTTTTGTCTTACTTTGTTAGCTAACGTTAGCTAAAAGGTTTCCAGTAGAGTGTTGCTAGCCAGATGCAGTAATCTACTAGCCACATATTCAACATGGCTCTGCTCTGTAGTGAGGGTTAAGTACGTCTTAAAGTTAGCTAAAATTTAACAAAATTATCCCCAAACATACAACTTTTGACGTCACTTTGACATGTATCCGTGTAACTATAACCCTGTAGTACGGTAACTAAGTTACTGTACAGGCTGTGCATGAATCACTGCCGCGCTGGAACAAAAACCTGCACAATGCACAACTTGTGAGTCTCCAAGACAGGACCAGAAGTCAGGAACACTGCTGGGTTTAACCTCGGTCTGTTTTATTAAAGTCGATCAGTGTTCTCGGTGTAACAGTCTGAATAATGGGACATTTCGGAGTACAACGCATTTCTCCTCCCTGGATTAAGTGAGGTACGCTTTCCTGAGCCATATCTTCTCGCCAACTCCACGGTGTCTTAATATACACAGGAAGCGACCTTTAATGTAGCTGTAGGCAAGCGGGTCAGATCTGCTAGCTAGTTTTATTAGGGCACATCGTAGCAAAACGTTTTAATGCAGTAAAGTAAAACAGGCATTTGTTACTGGACAACTCCAGGTAGTCCCTCCATGTCTGGTGCCTAATGAACAAGACCCTGTTCCACGTCCAGTGTGGCGATTTAGTAAGATAATCAGGTGGGTGCTTACATTTTGTCCTATTTCACACATGCGCATGTGTAAATTGGATATTTGTTGATTCTATATCCTACTTCCCCGAGAGTCGGGTCTGAGCCAGGGATCAGCCATTATTGATTGCTACCCTGCATAAATTAGGTTTAAGTACCTTGCTCAAGGGCAAATCGATAGTTTTTTTTTTCACCAAGTCGGCTCGGGGATTTGAACCAGCGGCCTTTAGGCTACTGGCCCAACGCTCCTGACCGCTAGGCTGCCGGCCCAATGGCTCCTGACCGCTATGCTGCTTCCTCATCTGTTGATGTACGGGGCTGACTTCTATAACGTGTGTGTGTGTGTGTGCGCTCCAGGTCCAGTGTGGTGACTTCCCACATCTGTTGGTGTACGGGCCGTCTGGAGCAGGGAAGAAGACTCGTATCATGTGTCTGCTGAGAGAACTGTACGGAGCTGGAGTGGAGAAACTACGCATTGAACACCAGACCGTAACGGTGAGGAGAGGGTTAAACACACACACACTCCCCATCACGGTGAGGAGGGGGTTACACACACACACTCCCCATCACGGTGAGTAGAGGGTTACACACACACACTCCCCATCACGGTGAGGAGAGGGTTAAACACACACACACACTCCCCATCACGGTGAGGAGAGGGTTAAACACACACACACACCTCCCATCACGGTGAGGAGAGGGTTACACACACACACTCCCCATCACGGTGAGGAGAGGGTTACACACACACACTCCCCATCACGGTGAGGAGAGGGTTACACACACACTCCCCATCACGGTGAGGAGAGGGTTAAACACACACACACTCCCCATCACGGTGAGGAGAGGGTTAAACACACTCCCCGTCACGGTGAGGAGAGGGAGTCAGACACACACACTAGGGTTGGGTGACGTCAGCCTTTGTCCTATAGTGATAATGTACCCATAAGACATGGTGATATATGAAGATATCGCCCCCTATTGGCCAGCCCCCCAAAGAAAATAAACTCCACTAGAACAACCTGGACTCAGGAGTAGACGTAACATAGTACATATAAATCCAAGACACTCCATTTTGTATAATATGTTACGTTTCATATGGTATGTATTAGTTTGTGGATGTCCATCTAGTTAGTAAGATATGTTACGAATTTGTATGGACCTCGCTTTGTGCACGGGGGGTATTGTCATGTTGAAGCAGGAAAGGGCCTTCCCCAAACTGTTGCCACACATTTGGAAGCACAGAATCATCTAGAATGTAATTTTATGCTGGAGATTTAAGATTTCCCTTCACTGGAGGCCAATATTAACTAAATATGCAGGTTTAAAAATATATACTTGTGTATTGATTTTAAGAAATCGATTTATATGCAACGCAGGACAAGCTAGATAAACTAGTAATATCATCAACCATGTGTAGTTAACTAGTGATTATGTGAAGATTGATTGTTTTTTTATAAGATAAGTTTAATGCTAGCTAGCACCTTACCTTGGCTCCTTGCTGCACTCGTGTAACAGGTAGTCAGCCTGCCACGCAGTCTCCTCGTGGAGTGCAATGTAATCGACCATGATCGGTGTCCAAAAATTATGAAAATTGTTATGAAAACTTGAAATCGGCCCTCCCATTCCGATTTAATCGGTCGACCTCTAGTCGTCACCGTTGATGAAGGCTGTCAATCATTGTCGCTAGACTATGCTATCGTAATATCGCCCAACCCTAACACACACACACACACACGCACACTGCACAGAGCCGAGGTGGAGAAACTACGCAGAGAAGACCATCACAGAGACATACACACCTCAATGCTACCATCTGATTCATTCTACATACATATCCTCTTCCCTGTGCAGGCTCCCTCTAAGAAGAAGATTGAGATCAACACCATAGCCAGTAACTACCACCTGGAGGTCAACCCAAGGTAAACAGGAAGCAGTGTTGGTAAACAGGAAGCAGTGTTGGTAAACAGGAAGTAGTGTTGGTAAACAGGAAGTAGTGTTGTTAAACAGGAAGCAGTGTTGGTTCACATCAACACCACAGAACATATCTCTCATTTTAACAGTGATGCTGGTAACAGTGACCGTGTGGTCATCCAGGAGCTGATCAAGACTATGGCTCAGTCTCAACAGATCCAGACCAGCACACAGAGGGAGTTCAAAGGTCAGACACTCACGCTGCCTACCGCTCTGTTAGGATTTTCACGTTCTGACACCGTTTTAATAAAACAACCTCTCTCTCCTAGTCGTCCTGTTGACAGAGGTGGACCGCCTCACTAAGGATGCCCAGCATGCATTGCGTCGTACCATGGAGAAGTACATGTTCACCTGCCGGCTCATCCTCTGCTGTAACTCCACCTCCAAAGTCATTGGACCAATCAGGAGCAGGTGTCTGGCCGTCAGGGTGCCCCTGCCCAGTACAGAGGAGGTAGGGGGATGGAGGGATGGGGAGAGGAGAGATGGGGGATAGGGAGGGATAGAGATGGATGGGGGATAGGGAGGGATAGGGATGGATGGATGGGGGAGGGAGGGATGGATGGGAGATGGGGGATAGGGAGGGATGGAAGGAAGGATGGGGGATAGGGAGGGATAGGGATGGGGGAGGGATGGATGGATGGGATGGAGGGATGGGGGATAGGGAGGGATGGAAGGAGGGATGAGGGATGGATGGGGGAGGGATGGGAGATGGGGGATAGGGAGGGATGGAAGGAAGGATGGGGGATAGGGAGGGATAGGGATGGATGGATGGGGGGGAGGGATGGAGGGATGGGGGATAGGGAGGGATGGAAGGAGGGATGAGGGATGGAAGGAGGGATGGGGGATAGGGAGGGATGGATGGGGGAGGGATGGAGGGATAGGGAGGGATGGAAGGAAGGATGGGGGATAGGGAGGGATGGATGGATGGGGGAGGGATGGGGGATAGGGAGGGATGGAAGGAAGGATGGGGGATAGGGATGGGGGAGGGATGGGGGATAGGGAGGGATGGAAGGAAGGATGGGGGATAGGGATGGGGGATAGGGAGGGATGGAAGGAAGGATGGGGGATAGGGAGGGATAGGGATGGATGGATGGGGGAGGGAGGGATGGATGGGAGATGGGGGATAGGGAGGGATGGAAGGAAGGATGGGGGATAGGGAGGGATAGGGATGGATGGGGGATAGGGAGGGATGGAAGGAAGGATGGGGGATAGGGATGGGGGATGGGGGATGGATGGGGGAGGGATGGAGGGATAGGGAGGGATGGAAGGAAGGATGGGGGATAGGGATGGATGGAGGGATGGGAGATAGGGAGGGATGGAAGGAAGGATGGGGGATAGGGATGGGGGAGGGATGGAGGGATGGGGGATAGGGAGGGATGGAAGGAAGGATGGGGGATAGGGAGGGATGGAAGGAAGGATGGGGGATAGGGATGGATGGATGGATGGGGGAGGGATGGAGGGATGGGGGATAGGGAGGGATGGAAGGAAGGATGGGGGATAGGGAGGGATAGGGATGGGGGAGGGATGGAGGGATGGGGGATAGGGAGGGATGGAAGGAAGGATGGGGGATAGGGAGGGATGGAGGGATGGGGGATAGGGAGGGATGGAAGGAAGGAAGGATGGGGGATAGGGAGGGATGGAGGGATGGGGGATAGGGAGGGATGGAAGGAAGGAAGGATGGGGGATAGGGAGGGATGGAGGGATGGGGGATAGGGAGGGATGGAAGGAAGGAAGGATGGGGGATAGGGATGGGGGGATAGGGAGGGATGGAAGGAAGGATGGGGGATAGGGATGGGGGAGGGATGGATGGATGGATGGGGGAGGGATGGAGGGATGGGGGATAGGGAGGGATGGAAGGAAGGATGGGGGATAGGGATGGATGGATGGGGGATAGAGAGGGATGGATGGATGGGGGATATGGAAGGATGGGGGATAGGGAGGGATGGTGGATAGGGAGGGTTGGAACAAGGAAGGAAGGAGGGAGGGATTGGGGATAGAGATGGGGGATAGGGATGGATGGGGGATAGGGAAGGATGGAGGGATGGGGAGGGATGGATGGAAGGAAGGATGAGGGATAGGGAGGGATGGAAGGAAGGATGAGGGATAGGGAGGGATGGAGGGATGGGGGATAGGGAGGGATGGAAGGAAGGATGGGGGATAGGGATGGGGGAGGGATGGAGGGATGGGGGATAGGGAGGGATGGAAGGAAGGATGGGGGATAGGGAGGGATGGAGGGATGGGGGATAGGGAGGGATGGAAGGAAGGAAGGATGGGGGATAGGGATGGGGGGATAGGGAGGGATGGAAGGAAGGATGGGGATAGGGATGGGGGAGGGATGGATGGATGGATGGGGGAGGGATGGAGGGATGGGGGATAGGGAGGGATGGAAGGAAGGATGGGGGATAGGGATGGATGGATGGGGGATAGAGAGGGATGGATGGATGGGGGATATGGAAGGATGGGGGATAGGGAGGGATGGTGGATAGGGAGGGTTGGAACAAGGAAGGAAGGAGGGAGGGATTGGGGATAGAGATGGGGGATAGGGATGGATGGGGGATAGGGAAGGATGGAGGGATGGGGGGAGGGATGGATGGAAGGAAGGATGAGGGATAGGGAGGGATGGAAGGAAGGATGAGGGATGGGGGATAGGGAGGGTCGGAAGGATGGGGGATAGGGAGGGATGGAGGGATAGGGAGAGATGGGGGGAGGGATGGATGGGGGATAGAGAGGGATGGATGGGGGAGGGATGGGGATAGGGAGGGATGGGGGATAGGGATGGATGGGGGATAGGGAGGGATGGAAGGAAGGATGAGGGATAGGGAGGGATGGGGGATAGGGAGGGTCGGAAGGATGGGGGATAGGGAGGGATGGAGGGATAGGGAGGGATGGATGGATGGGGGAGGGATGGGGGATAGGGAGGGATGGATGGATGGGGATAGGGAAGGATGGAGGGATGGGGAGGGATGGATGGGGGGAGGGATGGATGGAAGGAAGGATGAGGGATAGGGAGGGATGGGGGATAGGGATGGATGGGGGATAGGGAGGGTCGGAAGGATGGGGGATAGGGAGGGATGGAGGGATAGGGAGAGATGGGGGGAGGGATGGATGGGGGATAGAGAGGGATGGATGGGGGAGGGATGGGGATGGAAGGATGGGGGATAGGGAGGGATGGGGGATAGGGATGGATGGGGGATAGGGAGGGATGGAAGGAAGGATGAGGGATAGGGAGGGATGGGGGATAGGGAGGGTCGGAAGGATGGGGGATAGGGAGGGATGGAGGGATAGGGAGGGATGGATGGATGTGGGAGGGATGGGGGATAGGGAGGGATGGATGGATGGGGGAGGGATGGATGGATGGGGGATAGGGAGGGTTGGAACGAAGGAGGGAGGGATTGGGGGAGGGAGGGATGGGGGATAGGGAGAGATGGATGGGGAGGAAGGGATGGATGGATAGAGGGATGGGGGAGGGATGGATGGATGGGGGATAGGGAGGGATGGTGGATAGGGAGGGTTGGAACGAAGGAAGGAGGGAGGGATTGGGGATAGAGATGGGGGATAGGGAGGGATGGAAGGATGGAGGGATGGGGAGGGATGGATGGGCGAGGAAGGGATGGATGGATGGGGGATAGGGAGGGATGGAAGGAAGGATGAGGGATAGGGAGGGATGGGGGATAGGGAGGGTCGGAAGGATGGGTGATAGGGAGGGATGGGGGATAGGGAGGGATGGAAGGAAGGATGGAGGGATTGGGATGGGGGATAGGGAGAGATGGGGGGATGGAAGGATGGAGGGATGGGGAGGGATGGAAGGAAGGAAGGATGGAGGGATTGGGAGAGATGGGGGGAGGGATGGGGGATAGGGAGAGATGGAGGGAGGGGGGATATGGAAGGATGGGGAGGGATGGAAGGATGGGGGATAGGGAGGGATGGAAGGAAGGATGGAGGGATTGGGATGGGGGATAGGGAGGGTCGGAAGGATGGGGGATAGGGAGGGATGGAAGGAAGGATGGGGGATAGGGAGGGATGGAAGGAAGGATGAGGGATGGGGGATAGGGAGAGTCGGAAGGATGGGGGATAGGGAGGGATGGAAGGAAGGATGGAGGGATTGGGATGGGGGATAGGGAGGGATGGAAGGATGGGGGATAGGGAGGGATGGAAGGAAGGATGAGGGATAGGGAGGGATGGGGGATAGGGAGAGTCGGAAGGATGGGGGATAGGGAGGGATGGGGGATAGGGAGGGATGGAAGGATGGGGGATAGGGAGGGATGGAAGGATGGGGGATAGGGAGGGATGGATGGGGGATAGGGAGGGATGGATGGGGATAGGGAGGGATGGATGGAGGGAGGGATGGATGGGGATAGGGAGTGAGGGATGGATGGGGGATAGGGAAGGATGGAGGGATAGGGAGGGGGGATGGGGGATAGGGAGGGATGGAAGGATGGAGGGATAGGGAGGGGGGATGGGGGATAGGGAGGGATGGAAGGATGGAGGGATAGGGATAGGGATGGGGGATAGGGAGGGATGGAGGGATGGGGATAGGGAGGGATGGAAGGATGGGGGAGGGAGTGATGGAAGGATGTTTAGTGAGTGCAAGGTACATTATTTCAACTACCATCAAATGTGAATCTTTTAATTCTCACCTTCTGTCATCTCTCTCTCCTCTCTCAGGTGTGTAATGTTCTCTCTCTCTCTCTCTCTCTCTCTCTCTCTCTCAGGTGTGTAATGTTCTGTCTACAGTGTGTAGGAAGGAGGGTCTGCTTCTCCCCCCTGAGTTGGCCAAACGGATCTCAGAGAAGTCTGGACGCAACCTCCGCAAAGCACTGCTGATGTGTGAGGCCTGCAGAGTGCAACAGTAAGTCTCTGTGTGATGCTGCAACAGTAAGTCTCTGTGTGATGCTGCAACAGTCGGTCTGTCTCTGTGTGTGATGCTGCAACAGTCGGTCTGTCTCTGTGTGATGCTGCAACAGTCGGTCTGTCTCTGTGTGATGCTGCAACAGTCGGTCTGTCTCTGTGTGATGCTGCAACAGTCGGTCTGTCTCTGTGTGATGCTGCAACAGTCGGTCTGTCTCTGTGTGATGCTGCAACAGTCGGTCTGTCTCTGTGTGTGATGCTGCAACAGTCGGTCTGTCTCTGTGTGATGCTGCAACAGTCGGTCTGTCTCTGTGTGATGCTGCAACAGTCGGTCTGTCTCTGTGTGATGCTGCAACAGTCGGTCTGTCTCTGTGTGATGCTGCAACAGTCGGTCTGTCTCTGTGTGTGATGCTGCAACAGTCGGTCTGTCTCTGTGTGATGCTGCAACAGTCGGTCTGTCTCTGTGTGATGCTGCAACAGTCGGTCTGTCTCTGTGTGTGATGCTGCAACAGTCGGTCTGTCTCTGTGTGATGCTGCAACAGTCGGTCTGTCTCTGTGTGATGCTGCAACAGTCGGTCTGTCTCTGTGTGTGATGCTGCAACAGTCGGTCTGTCTCTGTGTGATGCTGCAACAGTCGGTCTGTCTCTGTGTGATGCTGCAACAGTCGGTCTGTCTCTGTGTGATGCTGCAACAGTCGGTCTGTCTCTGTGTGATGCTGCAACAGTCGGTCTGTCTCTGTGTGTGATGCTGCAACAGTCGGTCTGTCTCTGTGTGTGATGCTGCAACAGTCGGTCTGTCTCTGTGTGTGATGCTGCAACAGTCAGTCTGTCGCTGTGTGTGATGCTGCAACAGTCGGTCTGTCTCTGTGTGTGATGCTGCAACAGTCGGTCTGTCTGTGTGATGCTGCAACAGTTAGTCTGTCTCTGTGTGATGCTGCAACAGTCAGTCTGTCTCTGTGTGATGCTGCAACAGTCAGTCTGTCTCTGTGTGTGATGCTGCAACAGTCAGTCTGTCTCTGTGTGTGATGCTGCAACAGTCAGTCTGTCTCTGTGATGCTGCCACAGTCGGTCTGTCTGTGTGTGTGATGCTGCCACAGTCGGTCTGTCTCTGTGTGTGATGCTGCAACAGTCGGTCTGTCTCTGTGTGTGATGCTGCAACAGTCGGTCTGTCTGTGTGTGTGATGCTGCAACAGTCGGTCTGTCTGTGTGTGTGATGCTGCAACAGTCGGTCTGTCTCTGTGTGTGATGCTGCAACAGTCGGTCTGTCTCTGTGTGTGATGCTGCAACAGTCGGTCTGTCTCTGTGTGTGATGCTGCAACAGTCGGTCTGTCTCTGTGTGTGATGCTGCAACAGTCGGTCTGTCTGTGTGTGTGATGCTGCAACAGTCGGTCTGTCTCTGTGTGTGATGCTGCAACAGTCGGTCTGTCTCTGTGTGTGATGCTGCCACAGTCGGTCTGTCTCTGTGTGATGCTGCCACAGTCGGTCTGTCTCTGTGTGATGCTGCCACAGTCGGTCTGTCTCTGTGTGATGCTGCCACAGTCGGTCTGTCTCTGTGTGATGCTGCCACAGTCGGTCTGTCTCTGTGTGATGCTGCCACAGTCGGTCTGTCTCTGTGTGATGCTGCAACAGTCGGTCTGTCTCTGTGTGATGCTGCAACAGTCGGTCTGTCTCTGTGTGATGCTGCCACAGTCGGTCTGTCTCTGTGTGATGCTGCAACAGTCGGTCTGTCTCTGTGTGTGATGCTGCAACAGTCGGTCTGTCTCTGTGTGTGATGCTGCAACAGTCGGTCTGTCTCTGTGTGATGCTGCCACAGTCGGTCTGTCTCTGTGTGATGCTGCCACAGTCAGTCTGTCTGTGTGTGTGATGCTGCAACAGTCGGTCTGTCTCTGTGTGTGATGCTGCAACAGTCGGTCTGTCTCTGTGTGTGATGCTGCAACAGTCGGTCTGTCTCTGTGTGTGATGCTGCAACAGTCGGTCTGTCTCTGTGTGTGATGCTGCAACAGTCGGTCTGTCTCTCTGTGTGATGCTGCCACAGTCGGTCTGTCTCTGTGTGATGCTGCCACAGTCAGTCTGTCTGTGTGTGTGATGCTGCAACAGTCGGTCTGTCTCTGTGTGTGATGCTGCAACAGTCAGTCTGTCTCTGTGTGATGCTGCCACAGTCGGTCTGTCTCTGTGTGATGCTGCCACAGTCGGTCTGTCTCTGTGTGATGCTGCCACAGTCGGTCTGTCTCTGTGTGATGCTGCCACAGTCGGTCTGTCTCTGTGTGTGATGCTGCAACAGTCGGTCTGTCTCTGTGTGATGCTGCCACAGTCGGTCTGTCTCTGTGTGATGCTGCCACAGTCGGTCTGTCTCTGTGTGATGCTGCAACAGTCGGTCTGTCTCTGTGTGTGATGCTGCAACAGTCGGTCTGTCTCTGTGTGATGCTGCCACAGTCGGTCTGTCTCTGTGTGATGCTGCCACAGTCGGTCTGTCTCTGTGTGATGCTGCCACAGTCGGTCTGTCTCTGTGTGATGCTGCCACAGTCGGTCTGTCTCTGTGTGATGCTGCAACAGTCGGTCTGTCTCTGTGTGATGCTGCCACAGTCGGTCTGTCTCTGTGTGATGCTGCCACAGTCGGTCTGTCTCTGTGTGATGCTGCCACAGTCCAATATGTTTGAGCTTTTCTAACTAATATATCCGTTTAGCAGACGCTGTTAATCTTAAAGAGACTTACAGTAGTGCGAGCGTACATTTTCCTCGGTGCGCCACCATTTGATTTTAAAACAGGCGCTGTCGCATAGCGATCAACTCATCAGTTGCCATTTTGATAACCTTTGACCCCTGTTATCCAGGTACCCGTTCTCAGCAGACCAGGACATCCCGGAGACCGACTGGGAGGTTTACCTGAGAGAGACGGCCAACGCCATCGTCAGCCAGCAGAGTCCTCAGAGGTGAGAGGAGGACTGGAATTTAAAAAACATTGAACAAACGTCCCTATTAAAATGGTTTCTGGACAAAAAAAAAATTCTCTGCCCCTCCATCCCCTACCTCTCCCCTACCGCTCTCTCTCCCCTACCTCTTCCCTACCTCTCCCCTACCGCTCTCTCTCCCCTACCTCTTCCCTACCTCTCCCCTACCGCTCTCTCTCCCCTACCCTCTCTCTCCCCTACCTCTCCCCTACCTCTCTCTCCCCTACCTCTCTCTCCCCTACCTCTCCCCTACCGCTCTCTCTCCCCTACCTCTCTCTTCCCTACCTCTCTCTCCCCTACCTCTCCCCTACCGCTCTCTCTCCCCTACCGCTCTCTCTCCCCTACCTCTCTCTCCCCTACCTCTCTCTCCCCTACCTCTCCCCTACCTCTCCCCTACCTCTCCCCTACCGCTCTCTCTCCCCTACCGCTCTCTCCCCTACCTCTCCCCTACCGCTCTCTCTCCCCTACCTCTTCCCTACCTCTCCCCTACCGCTCTCTCTCCCCTACCTCTCTCTCCCCTACCTCTCCCCTACCGCTCTCTCTCCCCTACCTCTCTCTCCCCTACCTCTCTCTCCCCTACCGCTCTCTCTCCCCTACCGCTCTCTCTCCCCTACCGCTCTCTCTCCCCTACCCTCTCTCTCCCCTACCGCTCTCTCTCCCCTACCTCTCCCCTACCTCTCTCTCTCCCCTACCTCTCCCCTACCTCTCTCTCTCCCCTACCTCTCCCCTACCTCTCCCCTACCGCTCTCTCTCCCCTACCTCTCTCTCTCCCCTACCTCTCTCTCTCCCCTACCTCTCTCTCTCCCCTACCCCTCCCAGGTTGTTAGAGGTGAGGGGGAGACTGTATGAGTTGCTGACTCACTGTATTCCTCCTGAGATCATCATGAAGGTACGCCTCACAAATACTGAGCACCAACTATGGGGGGGGTAACTGCGACGGCCAGCTGAAGGCAGAGGTGACTCACATGGGGAGGGGTGTATATGCTGTTAACTCTGTGTTAAGGTACTGTGTCTGTGTGTAGGGCCTGGTAACAGAGCTGCTCGGTAACTGCGACGGCCAGCTGAAGGCAGAGGTGACTCATATGGCCGCCCACTACGAACACCGACTGCAGCTGGGCAATAAGGCCATCTACCATCTCGAGGCCTTCACCGCCAGGTTCATGGCCATCTACAAGAAGTTCATGGAGGACGGCCTGGACGCCATGATGTTCTGATCTCTCTCTCTCCTTACTCTAAATCTCTCTCTCTCCTTCCTTTAAATCTCTTTCCTCTCTCCTTACTCTAAATCTCTCTCTTCTCTCTCCTTACTCTAAATCTCTCTCCTCTCTCTCCTTACTCTAAATCTCTCTCTCTCCTCTCTCCTTACTCTAAATCTCTCTCTCTCCTTACTCTAAATCTCTCTCTCTCCTTACTCTAAATCTCTCTCTCTCTCCTTACTCTAAATCTCTCTCCTCTCTCTCCGTACTCTAAATCTCTCTCTCTCCTCTCTCCTTACTCTAAATCTCTCTCTCTCCTTACTCTAAATCTCTCTCTCTCCTTACTCTAAATCTCTCTCTCTCTCTCCTTACTCTAAATCTCTCTCTCTCTCTCTCCTTCCTCTAAATCTCTCTCTCTCCTTCCTTTAAATCTCTCTTTCCTCTCTCCTTACTCTAAATCTCTCTTCTCTCTCCTTACTCTAAATCTCTCTCTCTCCTTACTCTAAATCTCTCTCTCTCTCCTTCCTCTAAATCTCTCTCTCTCCTTCCTTTAAATCTCTCTTTCCTCTCTCCTTACTCTAAATCTCTCTTCTCTCTCCTTACTCTAAATCTCTCTCTCTCCTTACTCTAAATCTCTCTCTCTCCTTCCTCTAAATCTCTCTCTCTCCTTCCTCTAAATCTCTCTCCTTCCTCTAAATCTCTCTCTCTCCTTCCTCTAAATCTCTCTCTCTCTCCTTCCTCTAAATCTCTCTCTCTCTCCTTACTCTAAATCTCTCTCTCTCCTTACTCTAAATCTCTCTCTCTCCTTCCTCTAAATCTCTCTCTCTCCTTCCTCTAAATCTCTCTCCTTCCTCTAAATCTCTCTCTCTCCTTCCTCTAAATCTCTCTCTCTCTCTCCTTACTCTAAATCTCTCTCTCTCCTTACTCTAAATCTCTCTCTCTCTCTCTCCTTACTCTAAATCTCTCTCTCTCTCTCCTTACTCTAAATCTCTCTCTCTCTCTCCTTACTCTAAATCTCTCTTCTCTCTCCTTACTCTAAATCTCTCTTCTCTCTCCTTACTCTAAATCTCTCTCTCTCCTTCCTCTAAATCTCTCTCTCTCCTTCCTCTAAATCTCTCTCTCTCCTTACTCTAAATCTCTCTTTCCTCTCTCCTTACTCTAAATCTCTCTTTCCTCTCTCCTTACTCTAAATCTCTCTTTCCTCTCTCCTTACTCTAAATCTCTCTCTCTCTCCTTACTCTAAATCTCTCTCTCTCTCTCCTTACTCTAAATCTCTCTCTCTCTCTCCTTACTCTAAATCTCTCTCTTCTCTCTCCTTACTCTAAATCTCTCTCTCCTTACTCTAAATCTCTCTCTCCTCTCTCTCCTTACTCTAAATCTCTCTCTCCTCTCTCTCCTTACTCTAAATCTCTCTCTCCTCTCTCTCCTTACTCTAAATCTCTCTCTCCTTACTCTAAATCTCTCTCTCTCTCTCCTTACTCTAAATCTCTCTCTCTCCTTCCTCTAAATCTCTCTCTCTCCTTCCTCTAAATCTCTCTTTCCTCTCTCCTTACTCTAAATCTCTCTCTCTCTCTCCTTACTCTAAATCTCTCTCTCTCTCTCCTTACTCTAAATCTCTCTCTCTCTCTCCTTACTCTAAATCTCTCTCTCTCTCTCCTTACTCTAAATCTCTCTCTCCTTACTCTAAATCTCTCTCTCCTCTCTCTCCTTACTCTAAATCTCTCTCTCTCCTTACTCTAAATCTCTCTCTCTCTCTCCTTACTCTAAATCTCTCTCTCTCTCCTTACTCTAAATCTCTCTCTCTCTCTCCTTACTCTAAATCTCTCTCTCTCCTTACTCTAAATCTCTCTCTTCTCTCTCCTTACTCTAAATCTCTCTCTCCTTACTCTAAATCTCTCTCTCCTCTCTCTCCTTCCTCTAAATCTCTCTCTCTCCTTCCTCTAAATCTCTCTCTCTCCTTCCTCTAAATCTCTCTCTCTCTCTCCTTCCTCTAAATCTCTCTCTCTCTCTCCTTCCTCTAAATATCTCTCTCTCTCTCCTTACTCTAAATCTCTCTCTCTCTCTCCTTACTCTAAATCTCTCTCTCTCTCTCCTTACTCTAAATCTCTCTCTCTCTCTCCTTACTCTAAATCTCTCTCTCTCTCTCCTTACTCTAAATCTCTCTCTCTCTCTCTCCTTACTCTAAATCTCTCTCTTCTCTCTCTCCTTACTCTAAATCTCTCTCTTCTCTCTCTCCTTACTCTAAATCTCTCTCTTCTCTCTCTCCTTACTCTAAATCTCTCTCTTCTCTCTCCTTACTCTAAATCTCTCTCTTCTCTCTCCTTACTCTAAATCTCTCTCTCTCTCTCCTTACTCTAAATCTCTCTCTCTCTCTCTCTCTCTAAATCTCTCTTTCCTCTCTCTCTCTCTCTCTAAATCTCTCTTTCCTCTCTCCTTACTCTAAATCTCTCTCTCCTCTCTCTCCTTACTCTAAATCTCTCTCTCCTTACTCTAAATCTCTCTCTCTCTCTCTCTCTCTCTCTAAATCTCTCTTTCCTCTCTCTCTCTCTCTCTAAATCTCTCTTTCCTCTCTCTCCTTCCTCTAAATCTCTCTTTCCTCTCTCCTTACTCTAAATTTCTCTCTCCTTACTCTAAATCTCTCTCTCTCTAAATCTCTCTTTCCTCTCTCCTTACTCTAAATCTCTCTCTCTCCTTCCTAAATCTCTCTCTCTCTCTCCTTACTCTAAATCTCTCTCTCTCTCTCCTTACTCTAAATCTCTCTCTCTCTCTCCTTACTCTAAATCTCTCTCTCTCCTTCCTCTAAATCTCTCTCTCTCCTTCCTCTAAACCTCTCTCTCTCTCTCCTTCCTCTAAATCTCTCTCTCTCTCTCTCCTTCCTCTAAATCTCTCTCTCTCTCTCTCCTTACTCTAAATCTCTCTCTCTCCTTCCTCTAAATCTCTCTTTCCTCTCCTTACTCTAAATCTCTCTCTCTCTCTCCTTACTCTAAATCTCTCTCTCTCTCTCCTTACTCTAAATCTCTCTGTCCTCACTCCTTACTCTAAATCTCTCTTTCCTCACTCCTTACTCTAAATCTCTCTCTCTCTCTCTCCTTCCTCTAAATCTCTCTCTCTCTCTCTCTCTAAATCTCTCTTTCCTCTCTCCTTACTCTAAATCTCTCTCTCTCTCTCCTTCCTAAATCTCTCGCTCTCTCTCCTTCCTAAATCTCTCTCTCTCTCTCTCCTTACTCTAAATCTCTCTCTCTCTCTCCTTACTCTAAATCTCTCTCTCTCCTTCCTCTAAATCTCTCTCTCTCCTTACTCTAAATCTCTCTCTCTCTCTCTCCTTACTCTAAATCTCTCTCTCTCTCTCTCTCTCCTTACTCTAAATCTCTCTCTCTCTCTCTCTCTCCTTACTCTAAATCTCTCTTTCCCGTCTCCATGACGTTCTGATCGAACTCGACTTGCTCTTTCTCCCCATCATCTTCATCTTCATTGTCCTTCAGGATGCCTTGATGTTGTGATCTAATACTCCCCCTGCATCTCCTCCCCAGTAATATGAGTGGTTCAGAGGCCCAGTCTTTGGTTGATATCAGTAATTGATCTGGATAGTGAAACCTCTCCTCTCTGTGTACTGTCTTATTGAACCCAGGCTGTAAAATAAAGTTGACTTTCATACAAATATCTTAAAGTAAACTGTCTGTTGATTGATATCACCTGGTGGGCTGGTAGATTCCTCCTCCCCCTGGCCTAGCGCTACACCCCAAGCCCTACCGTACCCACTGGCTCAATGGGGCAGTAGATTCCTCCTCCTCTATATGATCTGTTTACTGGCTCAATGGGGCAGTAGATTCCTCCTCCTCTATATGATCTGTTTACTGTCTCAATGGGGCAGTAGATTCCTCCTCCTCTATATGATCTGTTTACTGGCTCAATGGGGCAGTAGATTCCTCCTCTATATGATCTGTTTACTGGCTCAATGGGGCAGTAGATTCCTCCTCTATATGATCTGTTTACTGGCTCAATGGGGCAGTAGATTCCTCCTCCATATGATCTGTTTACTGTCTCAATGGGGCAGTAGATTCCTCCTCCTCTATATGATCTGTTTACTGTCTCAATGGGGCAGTAGATTCCTCCTCCACATGATCTGTTTACTGTCTCAATGGGGCAGTAGATTCCTCCTCCTCTATATGATCTGTTTACTGGCTCAATGGGGCAGTAGATTCCTCCTCCTCTATATGATCTGTTTACTGGCTCAATGGGGCAGTAGATTCCTCTATATGATCTGTTTACTGTCTCAATGGGGCAGTAGATTCCTCCTCCTCTATATGATCTGTTTACTGTCTCAATGGGGCAGTAGATTCCTCCTCCTCTATATGAACTGTTTACTGGCTCAATGGGGCAGTAGATTCCTCCTCCTCCATATGATCTGTTTACTGTCTCAATGGGGCAGTAGATTCCTCCTCCATATGATCTGTTTACTGTCTCAATGGGGCAGTAGATTCCTCCTCCTCCATATGATCTGTTTACTGGCTCAATGGGGCAGTAGATTCCTCCTCTATATGATCTGTTTACTGGCTCAATGGGGCAGTAGATTCCTCCTCCATATGATCTGTTTACTGTCTCAATGGGGCAGTAGATACCTCCTCTATATGATCTGTTTACTGTCTCAATGGGGCAGTAGATTCCTCCTCCACATGATCTGTTTACTGTCTCAATGGGGCAGTAGATTCCTCCTCCTCTATATGATCTGTTTACTGTCTCAATGGGGCAGTAGATTCCTCCTCCATATGATCTGTTTACTGTCTCAATGGGGCAGTAGATTCCTCCTCCATATGATCTGTTTACTGGCTCAATGGGGCAGTAGATTCTTCCTCCTCTATATGATCTGTTTACTGTCTCAATGAGGCAGTAGATTCCTCCTCTATATGATCTGTTTACTGTCTCAATGGGGCAGTAGACTCCTCCTCCATATGATCTGTTTACTGGCTCAATGGGTTAGTAGATTCCTCCTCTATATGATCTGTTTACTGGCTCAATGGGGCAGTAGATTCCTCCTCTATATGATCTGTTTACTGGCTCAATGGGGCAGTAGATTCCTCCTCCTCTATATGATCTGTTTACTGGCTCAATGGGGCAGTAGATTCCTCCTCCTCCATATGATCTGTTTACTGTCTCAATGGGGCAGTAGATTCCTCCTCCATATGATCTGTTTACTGGCTCAATGGGGCAGTAGATTCTTCCTCCTCTATATGATCTGTTTACTGTCTCAATGAGGCAGTAGATTCCTCCTCCTCTATATGATCTGTTTACTGGCTCAATGGGGCAGTAGATTCCTCCTCCATATGATCTGTTTACTGTCTCAATGGGGCAGTAGATTCCTCCTCCTCCATATGATCTGTTTACTGTCTCAATGAGGCAGTAGATTCCTCCTCTATATGATCTGTTGTCTCAATGGGGCAGTAGATTCCTCCTCCATATGATCTGTTTACTGGCTCAATGGGGCAGTAGATTCCTCCTCCTCTATATATGATCTGTTTACTGTCTCAATGGGGCAGTAGATTCCTCCTCCATATGATCTGTTTACTGTCTCAATGGGGCAGTAGATTCCTCCTCCATATGATCTGTTTACTGTCTCAATGGGGCAGTAGATTCCTCCTCCTCCATATGATCTGTTTACTGTCTCAATGAGGCAGTAGATTCCTCCTCTATATGATCTGTTTACTGTCTCAATGGGGCAGTAGATTCCTCCTCCTCTATATGATCTGTTTACTGGCTCAATGGGGCAGTAGATTCCTCCTCCATATGATCTGTTTACTGTCTCAATGGGGCAGTAGATTCCTCCTCCTCCATATGATCTGTTTACTGTCTCAATGAGGCAGTAGATTCCTCCTCTATATGATCTGTTTACTGTCTCAATGGGGCAGTAGATTCCTCCTCCATATGATATGTTTACTGTCTCAATGGGGCAGTAGATTCCTCCTCCTCTATATGATCTGTTTACTGTCTCAATGGGGCAGTAGATTCCTCCTCTATATGATCTGTTTACTGGCTCAATGGGGCAGTAGATTCCTCCTCTATATGATCTGTTTACTGTCTCAATGGGGCAGTAGATACCTCCTCCTCTATATGATCTGTTTACTGTCTCAATGGGGCAGTAGATTCCTCCTCTATATGATCTGTTTACTGGCTCAATGGGGCAGTAGATACCTCCTCTATATGATCTGTTTACTGGCTCAATGGGGCAGTAGATTCCTCCTCCTGTATATGATCTGTTTACTGGCTCAATGGGGCAGTAGATACCTCCTCCTCCATATGATCTGTTTACTGTCTCAATGAGGCAGTAGATTCCTGCTCCTCCATATGATCTGTTTACTGTCTCAATGGGGCAGTAGATTCCTCCTCCTCTATATGATCTGTATACTGGCTCAATGGGGCAGTAGATTCCTCCTCCATATGATCTGTTTACTGGCTCAATGGGGCAGTAGATTCCTCCTCCATATGATCTGTTTACTGTCTCAATGGGGCAGTAGATTCCTCCTCCTCTATATGATCTGTTTACTGGCTCAATGGGGCAGTAGATTCCTCCTCTATATGATCTGTTTACTGTCTCAATGGGGCAGTAGATTCCTCCTCCATATGATCTGTTTACTGTCTCAATGGGGCAGTAGACTCCTCCTCCTCTATGTGATCTGTTTACTGGCTCAATGGGGCAGTAGATTCCTCCTCTATATGATCTGTTTACTGTCTCAATGGGGCAGTAGATTCCTCCTCCATATGATCTGTTTACGGTCTCAATGGGGCAGTAGATTCCTCCTCCATATGATCTGTTTACTGTCTCAATGGGGCAGTAGATTCCTCCTCCTCCATATGATCTGTTTACTGTCTCAATGAGGCAGTAGATTCCTCCTCTATATGATCTGTTTACTGTCTCAATGGGGCAGTAGATTCCTCCTCCTCCATATGATCTGTTTACTGTCTCAATGGGGCAGTAGATTCCTCCTCCTCTATATGATCTGTTTACTGGCTCAATGGGGCAGTAGATTCCTCCTCTATATGATCTGTTTACTGGCTCAATGGGGCAGTAGATTCCTCCTCTATATGATCTGTTTACTGTCTCAATGGGGCAGTAGATTCCTCCTCCTCTATATGATCTGTTTACTGGCTCAATGGGGCAGTAGATTCCTCCTCCTCCATATGATCTGTTTACTGGCTCAATGGGGCAGTAGATTCCTCCTCCATATGATCTGTTTACTGTCTCAATAGGGCAGTAGATTCCTCCTCCTCCATATGATCTGTTTACTGTCTCAATGGGGCAGTAGATTCCTCCTCCTCTATATGATCTGTTTACTGTCTCAATGGGGCAGTAGATTCCTCCTCTATATGATCTGTTTACTGTCTCAATGGGGCAGTAGATTCCTCCTCCATATGATCTGTTTACTGTCTCAATGGGGCAGTAGATTCCTCCTCCTCCATATGATCTGTTTACTGTCTCAATGGGGCAGTAGATTCCTCCTCCTCCATATGATCTGTTTACTGTCTCAATGAGGCAGTAGATTCCTCCTCTATATGATCTGTTTACTGTCTCAATGGGGCAGTAGATTCCTCCTCTATATGATCTGTTTACTGGCTCAATGGGGCAGTAGATTCCTCCTCCATATGATCTGTTTACTGTCTCATTGGGGCAGTAGATTCCTCCTCCTCCATATGATCTGTTTACTGTCTCAATGAGGCAGTAGATTCCTCCTCTATATGATCTGTTTACTGTCTCAATGGGGCAGTAGATTCCTCCTCCTCCATATGATCTGTTTACTGTCTCAATGGGGCAGTAGATTCCTCCTCCTCTATATGATCTGTTTACTGTCTCAATGGGGCAGTAGATTCCTCCTCTATATGATCTGTTTACTGGCTCAATGGGGCAGTAGATTCCTCCTCTATATGATCTGTTTACTGTCTCAATGGGGCAGTAGATTCCTCCTCTATATGATCTGTTTACTGTCTCAATGGGGCAGTAGATTCCTCCTCCTCTATATGATCTGTTTACTGGCTCAATGGGGCAGTAGATTCCTCCTCCTCTATATGATCTGTTTACTGGCTCAATGGGGTAGTAGATTCCTCCTCCTCTATATGATCTGTTTACTGGCTCAATGGGGCAGTAGATTCCTCCTCCTCTATATGATCTGTTTACTGGCTCAATGGGGCAGTAGATTCCTCCTCCTCCATATGATCTGTTTATTGGCTCAATGGGGCAGTAGATTCCTCCTCCATATGATCTGTTTACTGTCTCAATGGGGCAGTAGATTCCTCCTCCATATGATCTGTTTACTGGCTCAATGGGGCAGTAGATTCCTCCTCCTCTATATGATCTGTTTACTGGCGCAATGGGGCAGTAGATTCCTCCTCCTCCATATGATCTGTTTACTGTCTCAATGAGGCAGTAGATTCCTCCTCTATATGATCTGTTTACTGTCTCAATGGGGCAGTAGATTCCTCCTCCATATGATCTGTTTACTGTCTCAATGGGGCAGTAGATTCCTCCTCCTCTATATGATCTGTTTACTGGCTCAATGGGGCAGTAGATTCCTCCTCTATATGATCTGTTTACTGTCTCAATGGGGCAGTAGATTCCTCCTCCATATGATCTGTTTACTGTCTCAATGGGGCAGTAGACTCCTCCTCCTCTATGTGATCTGTTTACTGGCTCAATGGGGCAGTAGATTCCTCCTCTATATGATCTGTTTACTGTCTCAATGGGGCAGTAGATTCCTCCTCCATATGATCTGTTTACTGTCTCAATGGGGCAGTAGATTCCTCCTCCATATGATCTGTTTACTGTCTCAATGGGGCAGTAGATTCCTCCTCCTCCATATGATCTGTTTACTGTCTCAATGAGGCAGTAGATTCCTCCTCTATATGATCTGTTTACTGTCTCAATGGGGCAGTAGATTCCTCCTCCTCCATATGATCTGTTTACTGTCTCAATGGGGCAGTAGATTCCTCCTCCTCTATATGATCTGTTTACTGGCTCAATGGGGCAGTAGATTCCTCCTCTATATGATCTGTTTACTGGCTCAATGGGGCAGTAGATTCCTCCTCTATATGATCTGTTTACTGTCTCAATGGGGCAGTAGATTCCTCCTCCTCTATATGATCTGTTTACTGGCTCAATGGGGCAGTAGATTCCTCCTCCTCCATATGATCTGTTTACTGGCTCAATGGGGCAGTAGATTCCTCCTCCATATGATCTGTTTACTGTCTCAATGGGGCAGTAGATTCCTCCTCTATATGATCTGTTTACTGTCTCAATGGGGCAGTAGATTGCTCCTCTATATGATCTGTTTACTGGCTCAATGGGGCAGTAGATTCCTCCTCCTCTATATGATCTGTTTACTGTCTCAATGGGGCAGTAGATTCCTCCTCCTCCATATGATCTGTTTACTGTCTCAATGGGGCAGTAGATTCCTCCTCCTCTATATGATCTGTTTACTGTCTCAATGGGGCAGTAGATTCCTCCTCTATATGATCTGTTTACTGTCTCAATGGGGCAGTAGATTCCTCCTCCATATGATCTGTTTACTGTCTCAATGGGGCAGTAGATTCCTCCTCCTCCATATGATCTGTTTACTGTCTCAATGGGGCAGTAGATTCCTCCTCCTCCATATGATCTGTTTACTGTCTCAATGAGGCAGTAGATTCCTCCTCTATATGATCTGTTTACTGTCTCAATGGGGCAGTAGATTCCTCCTCCTCTATATGATCTGTTTACTGGCTCAATGGGGCAGTAGATTCCTCCTCCATATGATCTGTTTACTGTCTCATTGGGGCAGTAGATTCCTCCTCCTCCATATGATCTGTTTACTGTCTCAATGAGGCAGTAGATTCCTCCTCTATATGATCTGTTTACTGTCTCAATGGGGCAGTAGATTCCTCCTCCTCCATATGATCTGTTTACTGTCTCAATGGGGCAGTAGATTCCTCCTCCTCTATATGATCTGTTTACTGTCTCAATGGGGCAGTAGATTCCTCCTCCATATGATCTGTTTACGGTCTCAATTGGGCAGTAGATTCCTCCTCCATATGATCTGTTTACTGTCTCAATGGGGCAGTAGATTCCTCCTCCTCCATATGATCTGTTTACTGTCTCAATGAGGCAGTAGATTCCTCCTCTATATGATCTGTTTACTGTCTCAATGGGGCAGTAGATTCCTCCTCCTCCATATGATCTGTTTACTGTCTCAATGGGGCAGTAGATTCCTCCTCCTCTATATGATCTGTTTACTGGCTCAATGGGGCAGTAGATTCCTCCTCTATATGATCTGTTTACTGGCTCAATGGGGCAGTAGATTCCTCATCTATATGATCTGTTTACTGTCTCAATGGGGCAGTAGATTCCTCCTCCTCTATATGATCTGTTTACTGGCTCAATGGGGCAGTAGATTCCTCCTCCTCCATATGATCTGTTTACTGGCTCAATGGGGCAGTAGATTCCTCCTCCATATGATCTGTTTACTGTCTCAATGGGGCAGTAGATTCCTCCTCTATATGATCTGTTTACTGGCTCAATGGGGCAGTAGATTCCTCCTCCTCCATATGATCTGTTTACTGGCTCAATGGGGCAGTAGATTCCTCCTCCATATGATCTGTTTACTGTCTCAATGGGGCAGTAGATTCCTCCTCTATATGATCTGTTTACTGTCTCAATGGGGCAGTAGATTGCTCCTCTATATGATCTGTTTACTGGCTCAATGGGGCAGTAGATTCCTCCTCCTCTATATGATCTGTTTACTGTCTCAATGGGGCAGTAGATTCCTCCTCCTCCATATGATCTGTTTACTGTCTCAATGGGGCAGTAGATTCCTCCTCCTCTATATGATCTGTTTACTGTCTCAATGGGGCAGTAGATTCCTCCTCTATATGATCTGTTTACTGTCTCAATGGGGCAGTAGATTCCTCCTCCATATGATCTGTTTACTGTCTCAATGGGGCAGTAGATTCCTCCTCCTCCATATGATCTGTTTACTGTCTCAATGGGGCAGTAGATTCCTCCTCCTCCATATGATCTGTTTACTGTCTCAATGAGGCAGTAGATTCCTCCTCTATATGATCTGTTTACTGTCTCAATGGGGCAGTAGATTCCTCCTCCTCTATATGATCTGTTTACTGGCTCAATGGGGCAGTAGATTCCTCCTCCATATGATCTGTTTACTGTCTCATTGGGGCAGTAGATTCCTCCTCCTCCATATGATCTGTTTACTGTCTCAATGAGGCAGTAGATTCCTCCTCTATATGATCTATTTACTGTCTCAATGGGGCAGTAGATTCCTCCTCCTCCATATGATCTGTTTACTATCTCAATGGGGCAGTAGATTCCTCCTCCTCTATATGATCTGTTTACTGTCTCAATGGGGCAGTAGATTCCTCCTCCATATGATCTGTTTACGGTCTCAATTGGGCAGTAGATTCCTCCTCCATATGATCTGTTTACTGTCTCAATGGGGCAGTAGATTCCTCCTCCTCCATATGATCTGTTTACTGTCTCAATGAGGCAGTAGATTCCTCCTCTATATGATCTGTTTACTGTCTCAATGGGGCAGTAGATTCCTCCTCCTCCATATGATCTGTTTACTGTCTCAATGGGGCAGTAGATTCCTCCTCCTCTATATGATCTGTTTACTGGCTCAATGGGGCAGTAGATTCCTCCTCTATATGATCTGTTTACTGGCTCAATGGGGCAGTAGATTCCTCCTCTATATGATCTGTTTACTGTCTCAATGGGGCAGTAGATTCCTCCTCCTCTATATGATCTGTTTACTGGCTCAATGGGGCAGTAGATTCCTCCTCCTCCATATGATCTGTTTACTGGCTCAATGGGGCAGTAGATTCCTCCTCCATATGATCTGTTTACTGTCTCAATGGGGCAGTAGATTCCTCCTCTATATGATCTGTTTACTGTCTCAATTGGGCAGTAGATTGCTCCTCTATATGATCTGTTTACTGGCTCAATGGGGCAGTAGATTCCTCCTCCTCCATATGATCTGTTTACTGTCTCAATGGGGCAGTAGATTCCTCCTCCTCTATATGATCTGTTTACTGGCTCAATGGGGCAGTAGATTCCTCCTCCTCTATATGATCTGTTTACTGGCTCAATGGGGCAGTAGATTCCTCCTCCTCTATATGATCTGTTTACTGGCTCAATGGGGCAGTAGATTCCTCCTCCTCTATATGATCTGTTTACTGGCTCAATGGGGCAGTAGATTCCTCCTCCTCCATATGATCTGTTTACTGGCTCAATGGGGCAGTAGATTCCTCCTCCATATGATCTGTTTACTGTCTCAATGGGGCAGTAGATTCCTCCTCCATATGATCTGTTTACTGGCTCAATGGGGCAGTAGATTCCTCCTCCTCTATATGATCTGTTTACTGGCGCAATGGGGCAGTAGATTCCTCCTCCTCCATATGATCTGTTTACTGTCTCAATGAGGCAGTAGATTCCTCCTCTATATGATCTGTTTACTGTCTCAATGGGGCAGTAGATTCCTCCTCCTCCATATGATCTGTTTACTGTCTCAATGGGGCAGTAGATTCCTCCTCCTCTATATGATCTGTTTACTGGCTCAATGGGGCAATAGATTCCTCCTCTATATGATCTGTTTACTGGCTCAATGGGGCAGTAGATTCCTCCTCTATATGATCTGTTTACTGTCTCAATGGGGCAGTAGATTCCTCCTCTATATGATCTGTTTACTGGCTCAATGGGGCAGTAGATTCCTCCTCCTCCATATGATCTGTTTACTGGCTCAATGGGGCAGTAGATTCCTCCTCCATATGATCTGTTTACTGTCTCAATGAGGCAGTAGATTCCTCCTCTATATGATCTGTTTACTGTCTCAATGGGGCAGTAGATTCCTCCTCCTCCATATGATCTGTTTACTGTCTCAATGGGGCAGTAGATTCCTCCTCCTCTATATGATCTGTTTACTGGCTCAATGGGGCAGTAGATTCCTCCTCTATATGATCTGTTTACTGGCTCAATGGGGCAGTAGATTCCTCCTCTATATGATCTGTTTACTGTCTCAATGGGGCAGTAGATTCCTCCTCCTCCATATGATCTGTTTACTGGCTCAATGGGGCAGTAGATTCCTCCTCCTCCATATGATCTGTTTACTGTCTCAATGGGGCAGTAGATTCCTCCTCTATATGATCTGTTTACTGTCTCAATGGGGCAGTAGATTGCTCCTCTATATGATCTGTTTACTGGCTCAATGGGGCAGTAGATTCCTCCTCCTCCATATGATCTGTTTACTGGCTCAATGGGGCAGTAGATTCCTCCTCTATATGATCTGTTTACTGGCTCAATGGGGCAGTAGATTCCTCCTCTATATGATCTGTTTACTGGCTCAATGGGGCAGTAGATTCCTCCTCTATATGATCTGTTTACTGGCTCAATGGGGCAGTAGATTCCTCCTCCTCTATATGATCTGTTTACTGGCTCAATGGGGCAGTAGATTCCTCCTCCTCTATATGATCTGTTTACTGGCTCAATGGGGCAGTAGATTCCTCCTCCTCTATATGATCTGTTTACTGGCTCAATGGGGCAGTAGATTCCTCCTCTATATGATCTGTTTACTGGCTCAATGGGGCAGTAGATTCCTCCTCTATATGATCTGTTTACTGGCTCAATGGGGCAGTAGATTCCTCCTCCATATGATCTGTTTACTGTCTCAATGGGGCAGTAGATTCCTCCTCCTCTATATGATCTGTTTACTGTCTCAATGGGGCAGTAGATTCCTCCTCCACATGATCTGTTTACTGTCTCAATGGGGCAGTAGATTCCTCCTCCTCTATATGATCTGTTTACTGGCTCAATGGGGCAGTAGATTCCTCCTCCTCTATATGATCTGTTTACTGGCTCAATGGGGCAGTAGATTCCTCTATATGATCTGTTTACTGTCTCAATGGGGCAGTAGATTCCTCCTCCTCTATATGATCTGTTTACTGTCTCAATGGGGCAGTAGATTCCTCCTCCTCTATATGAACTGTTTACTGGCTCAATGGGGCAGTAGATTCCTCCTCCTCCATATGATCTGTTTACTGTCTCAATGGGGCAGTAGATTCCTCCTCCATATGATCTGTTTACTGTCTCAATGGGGCAGTAGATTCCTCCTCCTCCATATGATCTGTTTACTGGCTCAATGGGGCAGTAGATTCCTCCTCTATATGATCTGTTTACTGGCTCAATGGGGCAGTAGATTCCTCCTCCATATGATCTGTTTACTGTCTCAATGGGGCAGTAGATACCTCCTCTATATGATCTGTTTACTGTCTCAATGGGGCAGTAGATTCCTCCTCCACATGATCTGTTTACTGTCTCAATGGGGCAGTAGATTCCTCCTCCTCTATATGATCTGTTTACTGTCTCAATGGGGCAGTAGATTCCTCCTCCATATGATCTGTTTACTGTCTCAATGGGGCAGTAGATTCCTCCTCCATATGATCTGTTTACTGGCTCAATGGGGCAGTAGATTCTTCCTCCTCTATATGATCTGTTTACTGTCTCAATGAGGCAGTAGATTCCTCCTCTATATGATCTGTTTACTGTCTCAATGGGGCAGTAGACTCCTCCTCCATATGATCTGTTTACTGGCTCAATGGGTTAGTAGATTCCTCCTCTATATGATCTGTTTACTGGCTCAATGGGGCAGTAGATTCCTCCTCTATATGATCTGTTTACTGGCTCAATGGGGCAGTAGATTCCTCCTCCTCTATATGATCTGTTTACTGGCTCAATGGGGCAGTAGATTCCTCCTCCTCCATATGATCTGTTTACTGTCTCAATGGGGCAGTAGATTCCTCCTCCATATGATCTGTTTACTGGCTCAATGGGGCAGTAGATTCTTCCTCCTCTATATGATCTGTTTACTGTCTCAATGAGGCAGTAGATTCCTCCTCCTCTATATGATCTGTTTACTGGCTCAATGGGGCAGTAGATTCCTCCTCCATATGATCTGTTTACTGTCTCAATGGGGCAGTAGATTCCTCCTCCTCCATATGATCTGTTTACTGTCTCAATGAGGCAGTAGATTCCTCCTCTATATGATCTGTTGTCTCAATGGGGCAGTAGATTCCTCCTCCATATGATCTGTTTACTGGCTCAATGGGGCAGTAGATTCCTCCTCCTCTATATATGATCTGTTTACTGTCTCAATGGGGCAGTAGATTCCTCCTCCATATGATCTGTTTACTGTCTCAATGGGGCAGTAGATTCCTCCTCCATATGATCTGTTTACTGTCTCAATGGGGCAGTAGATTCCTCCTCCTCCATATGATCTGTTTACTGTCTCAATGAGGCAGTAGATTCCTCCTCTATATGATCTGTTTACTGTCTCAATGGGGCAGTAGATTCCTCCTCCTCTATATGATCTGTTTACTGGCTCAATGGGGCAGTAGATTCCTCCTCCATATGATCTGTTTACTGTCTCAATGGGGCAGTAGATTCCTCCTCCTCCATATGATCTGTTTACTGTCTCAATGAGGCAGTAGATTCCTCCTCTATATGATCTGTTTACTGTCTCAATGGGGCAGTAGATTCCTCCTCCATATGATATGTTTACTGTCTCAATGGGGCAGTAGATTCCTCCTCCTCTATATGATCTGTTTACTGTCTCAATGGGGCAGTAGATTCCTCCTCTATATGATCTGTTTACTGGCTCAATGGGGCAGTAGATTCCTCCTCTATATGATCTGTTTACTGTCTCAATGGGGCAGTAGATACCTCCTCCTCTATATGATCTGTTTACTGTCTCAATGGGGCAGTAGATTCCTCCTCTATATGATCTGTTTACTGGCTCAATGGGGCAGTAGATACCTCCTCTATATGATCTGTTTACTGGCTCAATGGGGCAGTAGATTCCTCCTCCTGTATATGATCTGTTTACTGGCTCAATGGGGCAGTAGATACCTCCTCCTCCATATGATCTGTTTACTGTCTCAATGAGGCAGTAGATTCCTGCTCCTCCATATGATCTGTTTACTGTCTCAATGGGGCAGTAGATTCCTCCTCCTCTATATGATCTGTATACTGGCTCAATGGGGCAGTAGATTCCTCCTCCATATGATCTGTTTACTGGCTCAATGGGGCAGTAGATTCCTCCTCCATATGATCTGTTTACTGTCTCAATGGGGCAGTAGATTCCTCCTCCTCTATATGATCTGTTTACTGGCTCAATGGGGCAGTAGATTCCTCCTCTATATGATCTGTTTACTGTCTCAATGGGGCAGTAGATTCCTCCTCCATATGATCTGTTTACTGTCTCAATGGGGCAGTAGACTCCTCCTCCTCTATGTGATCTGTTTACTGGCTCAATGGGGCAGTAGATTCCTCCTCTATATGATCTGTTTACTGTCTCAATGGGGCAGTAGATTCCTCCTCCATATGATCTGTTTACGGTCTCAATGGGGCAGTAGATTCCTCCTCCATATGATCTGTTTACTGTCTCAATGGGGCAGTAGATTCCTCCTCCTCCATATGATCTGTTTACTGTCTCAATGAGGCAGTAGATTCCTCCTCTATATGATCTGTTTACTGTCTCAATGGGGCAGTAGATTCCTCCTCCTCCATATGATCTGTTTACTGTCTCAATGGGGCAGTAGATTCCTCCTCCTCTATATGATCTGTTTACTGGCTCAATGGGGCAGTAGATTCCTCCTCTATATGATCTGTTTACTGGCTCAATGGGGCAGTAGATTCCTCCTCTATATGATCTGTTTACTGTCTCAATGGGGCAGTAGATTCCTCCTCCTCTATATGATCTGTTTACTGGCTCAATGGGGCAGTAGATTCCTCCTCCTCCATATGATCTGTTTACTGGCTCAATGGGGCAGTAGATTCCTCCTCCATATGATCTGTTTACTGTCTCAATAGGGCAGTAGATTCCTCCTCCTCCATATGATCTGTTTACTGTCTCAATGGGGCAGTAGATTCCTCCTCCTCTATATGATCTGTTTACTGTCTCAATGGGGCAGTAGATTCCTCCTCTATATGATCTGTTTACTGTCTCAATGGGGCAGTAGATTCCTCCTCCATATGATCTGTTTACTGTCTCAATGGGGCAGTAGATTCCTCCTCCTCCATATGATCTGTTTACTGTCTCAATGGGGCAGTAGATTCCTCCTCCTCCATATGATCTGTTTACTGTCTCAATGAGGCAGTAGATTCCTCCTCTATATGATCTGTTTACTGTCTCAATGGGGCAGTAGATTCCTCCTCTATATGATCTGTTTACTGGCTCAATGGGGCAGTAGATTCCTCCTCCATATGATCTGTTTACTGTCTCATTGGGGCAGTAGATTCCTCCTCCTCCATATGATCTGTTTACTGTCTCAATGAGGCAGTAGATTCCTCCTCTATATGATCTGTTTACTGTCTCAATGGGGCAGTAGATTCCTCCTCCTCCATATGATCTGTTTACTGTCTCAATGGGGCAGTAGATTCCTCCTCCTCTATATGATCTGTTTACTGTCTCAATGGGGCAGTAGATTCCTCCTCTATATGATCTGTTTACTGGCTCAATGGGGCAGTAGATTCCTCCTCTATATGATCTGTTTACTGTCTCAATGGGGCAGTAGATTCCTCCTCTATATGATCTGTTTACTGTCTCAATGGGGCAGTAGATTCCTCCTCCTCTATATGATCTGTTTACTGGCTCAATGGGGCAGTAGATTCCTCCTCCTCTATATGATCTGTTTACTGGCTCAATGGGGTAGTAGATTCCTCCTCCTCTATATGATCTGTTTACTGGCTCAATGGGGCAGTAGATTCCTCCTCCTCTATATGATCTGTTTACTGGCTCAATGGGGCAGTAGATTCCTCCTCCTCCATATGATCTGTTTATTGGCTCAATGGGGCAGTAGATTCCTCCTCCATATGATCTGTTTACTGTCTCAATGGGGCAGTAGATTCCTCCTCCATATGATCTGTTTACTGGCTCAATGGGGCAGTAGATTCCTCCTCCTCTATATGATCTGTTTACTGGCGCAATGGGGCAGTAGATTCCTCCTCCTCCATATGATCTGTTTACTGTCTCAATGAGGCAGTAGATTCCTCCTCTATATGATCTGTTTACTGTCTCAATGGGGCAGTAGATTCCTCCTCCATATGATCTGTTTACTGTCTCAATGGGGCAGTAGATTCCTCCTCCTCTATATGATCTGTTTACTGGCTCAATGGGGCAGTAGATTCCTCCTCTATATGATCTGTTTACTGTCTCAATGGGGCAGTAGATTCCTCCTCCATATGATCTGTTTACTGTCTCAATGGGGCAGTAGACTCCTCCTCCTCTATGTGATCTGTTTACTGGCTCAATGGGGCAGTAGATTCCTCCTCTATATGATCTGTTTACTGTCTCAATGGGGCAGTAGATTCCTCCTCCATATGATCTGTTTACTGTCTCAATGGGGCAGTAGATTCCTCCTCCATATGATCTGTTTACTGTCTCAATGGGGCAGTAGATTCCTCCTCCTCCATATGATCTGTTTACTGTCTCAATGAGGCAGTAGATTCCTCCTCTATATGATCTGTTTACTGTCTCAATGGGGCAGTAGATTCCTCCTCCTCCATATGATCTGTTTACTGTCTCAATGGGGCAGTAGATTCCTCCTCCTCTATATGATCTGTTTACTGGCTCAATGGGGCAGTAGATTCCTCCTCTATATGATCTGTTTACTGGCTCAATGGGGCAGTAGATTCCTCCTCTATATGATCTGTTTACTGTCTCAATGGGGCAGTAGATTCCTCCTCCTCTATATGATCTGTTTACTGGCTCAATGGGGCAGTAGATTCCTCCTCCTCCATATGATCTGTTTACTGGCTCAATGGGGCAGTAGATTCCTCCTCCATATGATCTGTTTACTGTCTCAATGGGGCAGTAGATTCCTCCTCTATATGATCTGTTTACTGTCTCAATGGGGCAGTAGATTGCTCCTCTATATGATCTGTTTACTGGCTCAATGGGGCAGTAGATTCCTCCTCCTCTATATGATCTGTTTACTGTCTCAATGGGGCAGTAGATTCCTCCTCCTCCATATGATCTGTTTACTGTCTCAATGGGGCAGTAGATTCCTCCTCCTCTATATGATCTGTTTACTGTCTCAATGGGGCAGTAGATTCCTCCTCTATATGATCTGTTTACTGTCTCAATGGGGCAGTAGATTCCTCCTCCATATGATCTGTTTACTGTCTCAATGGGGCAGTAGATTCCTCCTCCTCCATATGATCTGTTTACTGTCTCAATGGGGCAGTAGATTCCTCCTCCTCCATATGATCTGTTTACTGTCTCAATGAGGCAGTAGATTCCTCCTCTATATGATCTGTTTACTGTCTCAATGGGGCAGTAGATTCCTCCTCCTCTATATGATCTGTTTACTGGCTCAATGGGGCAGTAGATTCCTCCTCCTCTATATGATCTGTTTACTGTCTCATTGGGGCAGTAGATTCCTCCTCCTCCATATGATCTGTTTACTGTCTCAATGAGGCAGTAGATTCCTCCTCTATATGATCTGTTTACTGTCTCAATGGGGCAGTAGATTCCTCCTCCTCCATATGATCTGTTTACTGTCTCAATGGGGCAGTAGATTCCTCCTCCTCTATATGATCTGTTTACTGTCTCAATGGGGCAGTAGATTCCTCCTCCATATGATCTGTTTACGGTCTCAATTGGGCAGTAGATTCCTCCTCCATATGATCTGTTTACTGTCTCAATGGGGCAGTAGATTCCTCCTCCTCCATATGATCTGTTTACTGTCTCAATGAGGCAGTAGATTCCTCCTCTATATGATCTGTTTACTGTCTCAATGGGGCAGTAGATTCCTCCTCCTCCATATGATCTGTTTACTGTCTCAATGGGGCAGTAGATTCCTCCTCCTCTATATGATCTGTTTACTGGCTCAATGGGGCAGTAGATTCCTCCTCTATATGATCTGTTTACTGGCTCAATGGGGCAGTAGATTCCTCATCTATATGATCTGTTTACTGTCTCAATGGGGCAGTAGATTCCTCCTCCTCTATATGATCTGTTTACTGGCTCAATGGGGCAGTAGATTCCTCCTCCTCCATATGATCTGTTTACTGGCTCAATGGGGCAGTAGATTCCTCCTCCATATGATCTGTTTACTGTCTCAATGGGGCAGTAGATTCCTCCTCTATATGATCTGTTTACTGGCTCAATGGGGCAGTAGATTCCTCCTCCTCCATATGATCTGTTTACTGGCTCAATGGGGCAGTAGATTCCTCCTCCATATGATCTGTTTACTGTCTCAATGGGGCAGTAGATTCCTCCTCTATATGATCTGTTTACTGTCTCAATGGGGCAGTAGATTGCTCCTCTATATGATCTGTTTACTGGCTCAATGGGGCAGTAGATTCCTCCTCCTCTATATGATCTGTTTACTGTCTCAATGGGGCAGTAGATTCCTCCTCCTCCATATGATCTGTTTACTGTCTCAATGGGGCAGTAGATTCCTCCTCCTCTATATGATCTGTTTACTGTCTCAATGGGGCAGTAGATTCCTCCTCTATATGATCTGTTTACTGTCTCAATGGGGCAGTAGATTCCTCCTCCATATGATCTGTTTACTGTCTCAATGGGGCAGTAGATTCCTCCTCCTCCATATGATCTGTTTACTGTCTCAATGGGGCAGTAGATTCCTCCTCCTCCATATGATCTGTTTACTGTCTCAATGAGGCAGTAGATTCCTCCTCTATATGATCTGTTTACTGTCTCAATGGGGCAGTAGATTCCTCCTCCTCTATATGATCTGTTTACTGGCTCAATGGGGCAGTAGATTCCTCCTCCATATGATCTGTTTACTGTCTCATTGGGGCAGTAGATTCCTCCTCCTCCATATGATCTGTTTACTGTCTCAATGAGGCAGTAGATTCCTCCTCTATATGATCTATTTACTGTCTCAATGGGGCAGTAGATTCCTCCTCCTCCATATGATCTGTTTACTATCTCAATGGGGCAGTAGATTCCTCCTCCTCTATATGATCTGTTTACTGTCTCAATGGGGCAGTAGATTCCTCCTCCATATGATCTGTTTACGGTCTCAATTGGGCAGTAGATTCCTCCTCCATATGATCTGTTTACTGTCTCAATGGGGCAGTAGATTCCTCCTCCTCCATATGATCTGTTTACTGTCTCAATGAGGCAGTAGATTCCTCCTCTATATGATCTGTTTACTGTCTCAATGGGGCAGTAGATTCCTCCTCCTCCATATGATCTGTTTACTGTCTCAATGGGGCAGTAGATTCCTCCTCCTCTATATGATCTGTTTACTGGCTCAATGGGGCAGTAGATTCCTCCTCTATATGATCTGTTTACTGGCTCAATGGGGCAGTAGATTCCTCCTCTATATGATCTGTTTACTGTCTCAATGGGGCAGTAGATTCCTCCTCCTCTATATGATCTGTTTACTGGCTCAATGGGGCAGTAGATTCCTCCTCCTCCATATGATCTGTTTACTGGCTCAATGGGGCAGTAGATTCCTCCTCCATATGATCTGTTTACTGTCTCAATGGGGCAGTAGATTGCTCCTCTATATGATCTGTTTACTGGCTCAATGGGGCAGTAGATTCCTCCTCCTCCATATGATCTGTTTACTGTCTCAATGGGGCAGTAGATTCCTCCTCCTCTATATGATCTGTTTACTGGCTCAATGGGGCAGTAGATTCCTCCTCCTCTATATGATCTGTTTACTGGCTCAATGGGGCAGTAGATTCCTCCTCCTCTATATGATCTGTTTACTGGCTCAATGGGGCAGTAGATTCCTCCTCCTCTATATGATCTGTTTACTGGCTCAATGGGGCAGTAGATTCCTCCTCCTCCATATGATCTGTTTACTGGCTCAATGGGGCAGTAGATTCCTCCTCCATATGATCTGTTTACTGTCTCAATGGGGCAGTAGATTCCTCCTCCATATGATCTGTTTACTGGCTCAATGGGGCAGTAGATTCCTCCTCCTCTATATGATCTGTTTACTGGCGCAATGGGGCAGTAGATTCCTCCTCCTCCATATGATCTGTTTACTGTCTCAATGAGGCAGTAGATTCCTCCTCTATATGATCTGTTTACTGTCTCAATGGGGCAGTAGATTCCTCCTCCTCCATATGATCTGTTTACTGTCTCAATGGGGCAGTAGATTCCTCCTCCTCTATATGATCTGTTTACTGGCTCAATGGGGCAATAGATTCCTCCTCTATATGATCTGTTTACTGGCTCAATGGGGCAGTAGATTCCTCCTCTATATGATCTGTTTACTGTCTCAATGGGGCAGTAGATTCCTCCTCTATATGATCTGTTTACTGGCTCAATGGGGCAGTAGATTCCTCCTCCTCCATATGATCTGTTTACTGGCTCAATGGGGCAGTAGATTCCTCCTCCATATGATCTGTTTACTGTCTCAATGAGGCAGTAGATTCCTCCTCTATATGATCTGTTTACTGTCTCAATGGGGCAGTAGATTCCTCCTCCTCCATATGATCTGTTTACTGTCTCAATGGGGCAGTAGATTCCTCCTCCTCTATATGATCTGTTTACTGGCTCAATGGGGCAGTAGATTCCTCCTCTATATGATCTGTTTACTGGCTCAATGGGGCAGTAGATTCCTCCTCTATATGATCTGTTTACTGTCTCAATGGGGCAGTAGATTCCTCCTCCTCCATATGATCTGTTTACTGGCTCAATGGGGCAGTAGATTCCTCCTCCTCCATATGATCTGTTTACTGTCTCAATGGGGCAGTAGATTCCTCCTCTATATGATCTGTTTACTGTCTCAATGGGGCAGTAGATTGCTCCTCTATATGATCTGTTTACTGGCTCAATGGGGCAGTAGATTCCTCCTCCTCCATATGATCTGTTTACTGGCTCAATGGGGCAGTAGATTCCTCCTCTATATGATCTGTTTACTGGCTCAATGGGGCAGTAGATTCCTCCTCTATATGATCTGTTTACTGGCTCAATGGGGCAGTAGATTCCTCCTCTATATGATCTGTTTACTGTCTCAATGGGGCAGTAGATTCCTCCTCCTCTATATGATCTGTTTACTGGCTCAATGGGGCAGTAGATTCCTCCTCCTCCATATGATCTGTTTACTGGCTCAATGGGGCAGTAGATTCCTCCTCCATATGATCTGTTTACTGTCTCAATGGGGCAGTAGATTCCTCCTCTATATGATCTGTTTACTGTCTCAATGGGGCAGTAGATTCCTCCTCCATATGATCTGTTTACTGTCTCAATGGGGCAGTAGATTCCTCCTCCATATGATCTGTTTACTGGCTCAATGGGGCAGTAGATTCCTCCTCCTCTATATGATCTGTTTACTGGCGCAATGGGGCAGTAGATTCCTCCTCCTCCATATGATCTGTTTACTGTCTCAATGAGGCAGTAGATTCCTCCTCTATATGATCTGTTTACTGTCTCAATGGGGCAGTAGATTCCTCCTCCTCCATATGATCTGTTTACTGTCTCAATGGGGCAGTAGATTCCTCCTCCTCTATATGATCTGTTTACTGGCTCAATGGGGCAGTAGATTCCTCCTCTATATGATCTGTTTACTGGCTCAATGGGGCAGTAGATTCCTCCTCTATATGATCTGTTTACTGTCTCAATGGGGCAGTAGATTCCTCCTCTATATGATCTGTTTACTGGCTCAATGGGGCAGTAGATTCCTCCTCCTCCATATGATCTGTTTACTGGCTCAATGGGGCAGTAGATTCCTCCTCCATATGATCTGTTTACTGTCTCAATGAGGCAGTAGATTCCTCCTCTATATGATCTGTTTACTGTCTCAATGGGGCAGTAGATTCCTCCTCCTCCATATGATCTGTTTACTGTCTCAATGGGGCAGTAGATTCCTCCTCCTCTATATGATCTGTTTACTGGCTCAATGGGGCAGTAGATTCCTCCTCTATATGATCTGTTTACTGGCTCAATGGGGCAGTAGATTCCTCCTCTATATGATCTGTTTACTGTCTCAATGGGGCAGTAGATTCCTCCTCCTCTATATGATCTGTTTACTGGCTCAATGGGGCAGTAGATTCCTCCTCCTCCATATGATCTGTTTACTGGCTCAATGGGGCAGTAGATTCCTCCTCCATATGATCTGTTTACTGTCTCAATGGGGCAGTAGATTCCTCCTCTATATGATCTGTTTACTGTCTCAATGGGGCAGTAGATTGCTCCTCTATATGATCTGTTTACTGGCTCAATGGGGCAGTAGATTCCTCCTCCTCCATATGATCTGTTTACTGGCTCAATGGGGCAGTAGATTCCTCCTCTATATGATCTGTTTACTGGCTCAATGGGGCAGTAGATTCCTCCTCTATATGATCTGTTTACTGGCTCAATGGGGCAGTAGATTCCTCCTCTATATGATCTGTTTACTGTCTCAATGGGGCAGTAGATTCCTCCTCCTCTATATGATCTGTTTACTGGCTCAATGGGGCAGTAGATTCCTCCTCCTCCATATGATCTGTTTACTGGCTCAATGGGGCAGTAGATTCCTCCTCCATATGATCTGTTTACTGTCTCAATGGGGCAGTAGATTCCTCCTCTATATGATCTGTTTACTGTCTCAATGGGGCAGTAGATTGCTCCTCTATATGATCTGTTTACTGGCTCAATGGGGCAGTAGATTGCTCCTCTATATGATCTGTTTACTGTCTCAATGGGGCAGTAGATTCCTCCTCCTCCATATGATCTGTTTACTGTCTCAATGGGGCAGTAGATTCCTCCTCCTCTATATGATCTGTTTACTGTCTCAATGGGGCAGTAGATTCCTCCTCTATATGATCTGTTTACTGTCTCAATGGGGCAGTAGATTCCTCCTCCATATGATCTGTTTACTGTCTCAATGGGGCAGTAGATTCCTCCTCCTCCATATGATCTGTTTACTGTCTCAATGGGGCAGTAGATTCCTCCTCCTCCATATGATCTGTTTACTGTCTCAATGAGGCAGTAGATTCCTCCTCTATATGATCTGTTTACTGTCTCAATGGGGCAGTAGATTCCTCCTCCTCTATATGATCTGTTTACTGGCTCAATGGGGCAGTAGATTCCTCCTCCATATGATCTGTTTACTGTCTCATTGGGGCAGTAGATTCCTCCTCCTCCATATGATCTGTTTACTGTCTCAATGAGGCAGTAGATTCCTCCTCTATATGATCTGTTTACTGTCTCAATGGGGCAGTAGATTCCTCCTCCTCCATATGATCTGTTTACTGTCTCAATGGGGCAGTAGATTCCTCCTCCTCTATATGATCTGTTTACTGTCTCAATGGGGCAGTAGATTCCTCCTCTATATGATCTGTTTACTGGCTCAATGGGGCAGTAGATTCCTCCTCTATATGATCTGTTTACTGTCTCAATGGGGCAGTAGATACCTCCTCCTCTATATGATCTGTTTACTGGCTCAATGGGGCAGTAGATTCCTCCTCCTCTATATGATCTGTTTACTGTCTCAATGGGGCAGTAGATTCCTCCTCCTCTATGATCTGTTTACTGGCTCAATGGGGCAGTAGATTCCTCCTCCTCTATATGATCTGTTTACTGGCTCAATGGGGCAGTAGATTCCTCCTCCTCTATATGATCTGTTTACTGGCTCAATGGGGCAGTAGATTCCTCCTCCTCTATATGATCTGTTTACTGGCTCAATGGGGCAGTAGATTCCTCCTCCTCTATATGATCTGTTTACTGGCTCAATGGGGCAGTAGATTCCTCCTCCTCCATATGATCTGTTTACTGTCTCAATGGGGCAGTAGATTCCTCCTCCTCTATATGATCTGTTTACTGGCTCAATGGGGCAGTAGATTCCTCCTCTATATGATCTGTTTACTGGCTCAATGGGGCAGTAGATTCCTCCTCTATATGATCTGTTTACTGTCTCAATGGGGCAGTAGATTCCTCCTCCTCTATATGATCTGTTTACTGTCTCAATGAGGCAGTAGATTCCTCCTCTATATGATCTGTTTACTGTCTCAATGGGGCAGTAGATTCCTCCTCCTCCATATGATCTGTTTACTGTCTCAATGGGGCAGTAGATTCCTCCTCTATATGATCTGTTTACTGTCTCAATGGGGCATTAGATTCCTCCTCCTCTATATGATCTGTTTACTGGCTCAATGGGGCAGTAGATTCCTCCTCCTCCATATGATCTGTTTACTGGCTCAATGGGGCAGTAGATTCCTCCTCCTCCATATGATCTGTTTACTGGCTCAATGGGGCAGTAGATTCCTCCTCCATATGATCTGTTTACTGTCTCAATGGGGCAGTAGATTCCTCCTCTATATGATCTGTTTACTGTCTCAATGGGGCAGTAGATTGCTCCTCTATATGATCTGTTTACTGGCTCAATGGGGCAGTAGATTCCTCCTCCTCCATATGATCTGTTTACTGGCTCGATGGGGCAGTAGATTCCTCCTCTATATGATCTGTTTACTGGCTCAATGGGGCAGTAGATTCCTCCTCTATATGATCTGTTTACTGGCTCAATGGGGCAGTAGATTCCTCCTCTATATGATCTGTTTACTGTCTCAATGGGGCAGTAGATTCCTCCTCCTCTATATGATCTGTTTACTGGCTCAATGGGGCAGTAGATTCCTCCTCCTCCATATGATCTGTTTACTGTCTCAATGGGGCAGTAGATACCTCCTCCTCTATATGATCTGTTTACTGGCTCAATGGGGCAGTAGATTCCTCCTCCTCTATATGATCTGTTTACTGTCTCAATGGGGCAGTAGATTCCTCCTCTATATGATCTGTTTACTGTCTCAATGGGGCAGTAGATTCCTCCTCCTCTATGATCTGTTTACTGGCTCAATGGGGCAGTAGATTCCTCCTCCTCTATATGATCTGTTTACTGGCTCAATGGGGCAGTAGATTCCTCCTCCTCTATATGATCTGTTTACTGGCTCAATGGGGCAGTAGATTCCTCCTCCTCTATATGATCTGTTTACTGGCTCAATGGGGCAGTAGATTCCTCCTCCTCTATATGATCTGTTTACTGGCTCAATGGGGCAGTAGATTCCTCCTCCTCCATATGATCTGTTTACTGGCTCAATGGGGCAGTAGATTCCTCCTCCATATGATCTGTTTACTGTCTCAATGGGGCAGTAGATTCCTCCTCCATATGATCTGTTTACTGGCTCAATGGGGCAGTAGATTCCTCCTCCTCTATATGATCTGTTTACTGGCGCAATGGGGCAGTAGATTCCTCCTCCTCCATATGATCTGTTTACTGTCTCAATGAGGCAGTAGATTCCTCCTCTATATGATCTGTTTACTGTCTCAATGGGGCAGTAGATTCCTCCTCCTCCATATGATCTGTTTACTGTCTCAATGGGGCAGTAGATTCCTCCTCCTCTATATGATCTGTTTACTGGCTCAATGGGGCAGTAGATTCCTCCTCTATATGATCTGTTTACTGGCTCAATGGGGCAGTAGATTCCTCCTCTATATGATCTGTTTACTGTCTCAATGGGGCAGTAGATTCCTCCTCTATATGATCTGTTTACTGGCTCAATGGGGCAGTAGATTCCTCTTCCTCCATATGATCTGTTTACTGGCTCAATGGGGCAGTAGATTCCTCCTCCATATGATCTGTTTACTGTCTCAATGAGGCAGTAGATTCCTCCTCTATATGATCTGTTTACTGTCTCAATGGGGCAGTAGATTCCTCCTCCTCCATATGATCTGTTTACTGTCTCAATGGGGCAGTAGATTCCTCCTCCTCTATATGATCTGTTTACTGGCTCAATGGGGCAGTAGATTCCTCCTCTATATGATCTGTTTACTGTCTCAATGGGGCAGTAGATTCCTCCTCCATATGATCTGTTTACTGTCTCAATGGGGCAGTAGATTCCTCCTCCTCCATATGATCTGTTTACTGTCTCAATGGGGCAGTAGATTCCTCCTCCTCCATATGATCTGTTTACTGTCTCAATGAGGCAGTAGATTCCTCCTCTATATGATCTGTTTACTGTCTCAATGGGGCAGTAGATTCCTCCTCCTCCATATGATCTGTTTACTGTCTCAATGGGGCAGTAGATTCCTCCTCCTCTATATGATCTGTTTACTGGCTCAATGGGGCAGTAGATTCCTCCTCTATATGATCTGTTTACTGGCTCAATGGGGCAGTAGATTCCTCCTCTATATGATCTGTTTACTGTCTCAATGGGGCAGTAGATTCCTCCTCCTCTATATGATCTGTTTACTGGCTCAATGGGGCAGTAGATTCCTCCTCCTCCATATGATCTGTTTACTGGCTCAATGGGGCAGTAGATTCCTCCTCCATATGATCTGTTTACTGTCTCAATGGGGCAGTAGATTCCTCCTCTATATGATCTGTTTACTGTCTCAATGGGGCAGTAGATTGCTCCTCTATATGATCTGTTTACTGGCTCAATGGGGCAGTAGATTCCTCCTCCTCTATATGATCTGTTTACTGTCTCAATGGGGCAGTAGATTCCTCCTCCTCCATATGATCTGTTTACTGTCTCAATGGGGCAGTAGATTCCTCCTCCTCTATATGATCTGTTTACTGTCTCAATGGGGCAGTAGATTCCTCCTCTATATGATCTGTTTACTGTCTCAATGGGGCAGTAGATTCCTCCTCCATATGATCTGTTTACTGTCTCAATGGGGCAGTAGATTCCTCCTCCTCCATATGATCTGTTTACTGTCTCAATGGGGCAGTAGATTCCTCCTCCTCCATATGATCTGTTTACTGTCTCAATGAGGCAGTAGATTCCTCCTCTATATGATCTGTTTACTGTCTCAATGGGGCAGTAGATTCCTCCTCCTCTATATGATCTGTTTACTGGCTCAATGGGGCAGTAGATTCCTCCTCCATATGATCTGTTTACTGTCTCATTGGGGCAGTAGATTCCTCCTCCTCCATATGATCTGTTTACTGTCTCAATGAGGCAGTAGATTCCTCCTCTATATGATCTGTTTACTGTCTCAATGGGGCAGTAGATTCCTCCTCCTCCATATGATCTGTTTACTGTCTCAATGGGGCAGTAGATTCCTCCTCCTCTATATGATCTGTTTACTGTCTCAATGGGGCAGTAGATTCCTCCTCCATATGATCTGTTTACGGTCTCAATTGGGCAGTAGATTCCTCCTCCATATGATCTGTTTACTGTCTCAATGGGGCAGTAGATTCCTCCTCCTCCATATGATCTGTTTACTGTCTCAATGAGGCAGTAGATTCCTCCTCTATATGATCTGTTTACTGTCTCAATGGGGCAGTAGATTCCTCCTCCTCCATATGATCTGTTTACTGTCTCAATGGGGCAGTAGATTCCTCCTCCTCTATATGATCTGTTTACTGGCTCAATGGGGCAGTAGATTCCTCCTCTATATGATCTGTTTACTGGCTCAATGGGGCAGTAGATTCCTCCTCTATATGATCTGTTTACTGTCTCAATGGGGCAGTAGATTCCTCCTCCTCTATATGATCTGTTTACTGGCTCAATGGGGCAGTAGATTCCTCCTCCTCCATATGATCTGTTTACTGGCTCAATGGGGCAGTAGATTCCTCCTCCATATGATCTGTTTACTGTCTCAATGGGGCAGTAGATTCCTCCTCTATATGATCTGTTTACTGTCTCAATGGGGCAGTAGATTGCTCCTCTATATGATCTGTTTACTGGCTCAATGGGGCAGTAGATTCCTCCTCCTCCATATGATCTGTTTACTGTCTCAATGGGGCAGTAGATTCCTCCTCCTCTATATGATCTGTTTACTGGCTCAATGGGGCAGTAGATTCCTCCTCCTCTATATGATCTGTTTACTGGCTCAATGGGGCAGTAGATGCCTCCTCCTCTATATGATCTGTTTACTGGCTCAATGGGGCAGTAGATTCCTCCTCCTCTATATGATCTGTTTACTGGCTCAATGGGGCAGTAGATTCCTCCTCCATATGATCTGTTTACTGGCTCAATGGGGCAGTAGATTCCTCCTCCTCTATATGATCTGTTTACTGGCGCAATGGGGCAGTAGATTCCTCCTCCTCCATATGATCTGTTTACTGTCTCAATGAGGCAGTAGATTCCTCCTCTATATGATCTGTTTACTGTCTCAATGGGGCAGTAGATTCCTCCTCCTCCATATGATCTGTTTACTGTCTCAATGGGGCAGTAGATTCCTCCTCCTCTATATGATCTGTTTACTGGCTCAATGGGGCAGTAGATTCCTCCTCTATATGATCTGTTTACTGGCTCAATGGGGCAGTAGATTCCTCCTCTATATGATCTGTTTACTGTCTCAATGGGGCAGTAGATTCCTCCTCTATATGATCTGTTTACTGGCTCAATGGGGCAGTAGATTCCTCCTCCTCCATATGATCTGTTTACTGGCTCAATGGGGCAGTAGATTCCTCCTCCATATGATCTGTTTACTGTCTCAATGAGGCAGTAGATTCCTCCTCTATATGATCTGTTTACTGTCTCAATGGGGCAGTAGATTCCTCCTCCTCCATATGATCTGTTTACTGTCTCAATGGGGCAGTAGATTCCTCCTCCTCTATATGATCTGTTTACTGGCTCAATGGGGCAGTAGATTCCTCCTCTATATGATCTGTTTACTGGCTCAATGGGGCAGTAGATTCCTCCTCTATATGATCTGTTTACTGTCTCAATGGGGCAGTAGATTCCTCCTCCTCCATATGATCTGTTTACTGGCTCAATGGGGCAGTAGATTCCTCCTCCTCCATATGATCTGTTTACTGTCTCAATGGGGCAGTAGATTCCTCCTCTATATGATCTGTTTACTGTCTCAATGGGGCAGTAGATTGCTCCTCTATATGATCTGTTTACTGGCTCAATGGGGCAGTAGATTCCTCCTCCTCCATATGATCTGTTTACTGGCTCAATGGGGCAGTAGATTCCTCCTCTATATGATCTGTTTACTGGCTCAATGGGGCAGTAGATTCCTCCTCTATATGATCTGTTTACTGGCTCAATGGGGCAGTAGATTCCTCCTCTATATGATCTGTTTACTGTCTCAATGGGGCAGTAGATTCCTCCTCCTCTATATGATCTGTTTACTGGCTCAATGGGGCAGTAGATTCCTCCTCCTCCATATGATCTGTTTACTGGCTCAATGGGGCAGTAGATTCCTCCTCCATATGATCTGTTTACTGTCTCAATGGGGCAGTAGATTCCTCCTCTATATGATCTGTTTACTGTCTCAATGGGGCAGTAGATTCCTCCTCCATATGATCTGTTTACTGTCTCAATGGGGCAGTAGATTCCTCCTCCATATGATATGTTTACTGGCTCAATGGGGCAGTAGATTCCTCCTCCTCTACATGATCTGTTTACTGGCGCAATGGGGCAGTAGATTCCTCCTCCTCCATATGATCTGTTTACTGTCTCAATGAGGCAGTAGATTCCTCCTCTATATGATCTGTTTACTGTCTCAATGGGGCAGTAGATTCCTCCTCCTCCATATGATCTGTTTACTGTCTCAATGGGGCAGTAGATTCCTCCTCCTCTATATGATCTGTTTACTGGCTCAATGGGGCAGTAGATTCCTCCTCTATATGATCTGTTTACTGGCTCAATGGGGCAGTAGATTCCTCCTCTATATGATCTGTTTACTGTCTCAATGGGGCAGTAGATTCCTCCTCTATATGATCTGTTTACTGGCTCAATGGGGCAGTAGATTCCTCCTCCTCCATATGATCTGTTTACTGGCTCAATGGGGCAGTAGATTCCTCCTCCATATGATCTGTTTACTGTCTCAATGAGGCAGTAGATTCCTCCTCTATATGATCTGTTTACTGTCTCAATGGGGCAGTAGATTCCTCCTCCTCCATATGATCTGTTTACTGTCTCAATGGGGCAGTAGATTCCTCCTCCTCTATATGATCTGTTTACTGGCTCAATGGGGCAGTAGATTCCTCCTCTATATGATCTGTTTACTGGCTCAATGGGGCAGTAGATTCCTCCTCTATATGATCTGTTTACTGTCTCAATGGGGCAGTAGATTCCTCCTCCTCTATATGATCTGTTTACTGGCTCAATGGGGCAGTAGATTCCTCCTCCTCCATATGATCTGTTTACTGGCTCAATGGGGCAGTAGATTCCTCCTCCATATGATCTGTTTACTGTCTCAATGGGGCAGTAGATTCCTCCTCTATATGATCTGTTTACTGTCTCAATGGGGCAGTAGATTGCTCCTCTATATGATCTGTTTACTGGCTCAATGGGGCAGTAGATTCCTCCTCCTCCATATGATCTGTTTACTGGCTCAATGGGGCAGTAGATTCCTCCTCTATATGATCTGTTTACTGGCTCAATGGGGCAGTAGATTCCTCCTCTATATGATCTGTTTACTGGCTCAATGGGGCAGTAGATTCCTCCTCTATATGATCTGTTTACTGTCTCAATGGGGCAGTAGATTCCTCCTCCTCTATATGATCTGTTTACTGGCTCAATGGGGCAGTAGATTCCTCCTCCTCCATATGATCTGTTTACTGGCTCAATGGGGCAGTAGATTCCTCCTCCATATGATCTGTTTACTGTCTCAATGGGGCAGTAGATTCCTCCTCTATATGATCTGTTTACTGTCTCAATGGGGCAGTAGATTGCTCCTCTATATGATCTGTTTACTGGCTCAATGGGGCAGTAGATTGCTCCTCTATATGATCTGTTTACTGTCTCAATGGGGCAGTAGATTCCTCCTCCTCCATATGATCTGTTTACTGTCTCAATGGGGCAGTAGATTCCTCCTCCTCTATATGATCTGTTTACTGTCTCAATGGGGCAGTAGATTCCTCCTCTATATGATCTGTTTACTGTCTCAATGGGGCAGTAGATTCCTCCTCCATATGATCTGTTTACTGTCTCAATGGGGCAGTAGATTCCTCCTCCTCCATATGATCTGTTTACTGTCTCAATGGGGCAGTAGATTCCTCCTCCTCCATATGATCTGTTTACTGTCTCAATGAGGCAGTAGATTCCTCCTCTATATGATCTGTTTACTGTCTCAATGGGGCAGTAGATTCCTCCTCCTCTATATGATCTGTTTACTGGCTCAATGGGGCAGTAGATTCCTCCTCCATATGATCTGTTTACTGTCTCATTGGGGCAGTAGATTCCTCCTCCTCCATATGATCTGTTTACTGTCTCAATGAGGCAGTAGATTCCTCCTCTATATGATCTGTTTACTGTCTCAATGGGGCAGTAGATTCCTCCTCCTCCATATGATCTGTTTACTGTCTCAATGGGGCAGTAGATTCCTCCTCCTCTATATGATCTGTTTACTGTCTCAATGGGGCAGTAGATTCCTCCTCTATATGATCTGTTTACTGGCTCAATGGGGCAGTAGATTCCTCCTCTATATGATCTGTTTACTGTCTCAATGGGGCAGTAGATACCTCCTCCTCTATATGATCTGTTTACTGGCTCAATGGGGCAGTAGATTCCTCCTCCTCTATATGATCTGTTTACTGTCTCAATGGGGCAGTAGATTCCTCCTCTATATGATCTGTTTACTGTCTCAATGGGGCAGTAGATTCCTCCTCCTCTATGATCTGTTTACTGGCTCAATGGGGCAGTAGATTCCTCCTCCTCTATATGATCTGTTTACTGGCTCAATGGGGCAGTAGATTCCTCCTCCTCTATATGATCTGTTTACTGGCTCAATGGGGCAGTAGATTCCTCCTCCTCTATATGATCTGTTTACTGGCTCAATGGGGCAGTAGATTCCTCCTCCTCTATATGATCTGTTTACTGGCTCAATGGGGCAGTAGATTCCTCCTCCTCCATATGATCTGTTTACTGTCTCAATGGGGCAGTAGATTCCTCCTCCTCTATATGATCTGTTTACTGGCTCAATGGGGCAGTAGATTCCTCCTCTATATGATCTGTTTACTGGCTCAATGGGGCAGTAGATTCCTCCTCTATATGATCTGTTTACTGTCTCAATGGGGCAGTAGATTCCTCCTCCTCTATATGATCTGTTTACTGTCTCAATGAGGCAGTAGATTCCTCCTCTATATGATCTGTTTACTGTCTCAATGGGGCAGTAGATTCCTCCTCCTCCATATGATCTGTTTACTGTCTCAATGGGGCAGTAGATTCCTCCTCCTCTATATGATCTGTTTACTGGCTCAATGGGGCAGTAGATTCCTCCTCTATATGATCTGTTTACTGGCTCAATGGGGCAGTAGATTCCTCCTCTATATGATCTGTTTACTGTCTCAATGGGGCAGTAGATTCCTCCTCCTCTATATGATCTGTTTACTGGCTCAATGGGGCAGTAGATTCCTCCTCCTCCATATGATCTGTTTACTGGCTCAATGGGGCAGTAGATTCCTCCTCCATATGATCTGTTTACTGTCTCAATGGGGCAGTAGATTCCTCCTCTATATGATCTGTTTACTGTCTCAATGGGGCAGTAGATTGCTCCTCTATATGATCTGTTTACTGGCTCAATGGGGCAGTAGATTCCTCCTCCTCCATATGATCTGTTTACTGGCTCAATGGGGCAGTAGATTCCTCCTCTATATGATCTGTTTACTGGCTCAATGGGGCAGTAGATTCCTCCTCTATATGATCTGTTTACTGGCTCAATGGGGCAGTAGATTCCTCCTCTATATGATCTGTTTACTGTCTCAATGGGGCAGTAGATTCCTCCTCCTCTATATGATCTGTTTACTGGCTCAATGGGGCAGTAGATTCCTCCTCCTCCATATGATCTGTTTACTGTCTCAATGGGGCAGTAGATTCCTCCTCTATATGATCTGTTTACTGGCTCAATGGGGCAGTAGATTCCTCCTCTATATGATCTGTTTACTGTCTCAATGGGGCAGTAGATACCTCCTCCTCTATATGATCTGTTTACTGGCTCAATGGGGCAGTAGATTCCTCCTCCTCTATATGATCTGTTTACTGTCTCAATGGGGCAGTAGATTCCTCCTCTATATGATCTGTTTACTGTCTCAATGGGGCAGTAGATTCCTCCTCCTCTATGATCTGTTTACTGTCTCAATGGGGCAGTAGATTCCTCCTCCTCTATATGATCTGTTTACTGGCTCAATGGGGCAGTAGATTCCTCCTCCTCTATATGATCTGTTTACTGGCTCAATGGGGCAGTAGATTCCTCCTCCTCTATATGATCTGTTTACTGGCTCAATGGGGCAGTAGATTCCTCCTCCTCTATATGATCTGTTTACTGGCTCAATGGGGCAGTAGATTCCTCCTCCTCCATATGATCTGTTTACTGGCTCAATGGGGCAGTAGATTCCTCCTCCATATGATCTGTTTACTGTCTCAATGGGGCAGTAGATTCCTCCTCCATATGATCTGTTTACTGGCTCAATGGGGCAGTAGATTCCTCCTCCTCTATATGATCTGTTTACTGGCGCAATGGGGCAGTAGATTCCTCCTCCTCTATATGATCTGTTTACTGTCTCAATGGGGCAGTAGATTCCTCCTCCTCTATATGATCTGTTTACTGGCTCAATGGGGCAGTAGATTCCTCCTCCTCCATATGATCTGTTTACTGTCTCAATGGGGCAGTAGATTCCTCCTCCTCTATATGATCTGTTTACTGGCTCAATGGGGCAGTAGATTCCTCCTCTATATGATCTGTTTACTGGCTCAATGGGGCAGTAGATTCCTCCTCTATATGATCTGTTTACTGTCTCAATGGGGCAGTAGATTCCTCCTCTATATGATCTGTTTACTGGCTCAATGGGGCAGTAGATTCCTCCTCCTCCATATGATCTGTTTACTGGCTCAATGGGGCAGTAGATTCCTCCTCCATATGATCTGTTTACTGTCTCAATGGGGCAGTAGATTCCTCCTCTATATGATCTGTTTACTGTCTCAATGGGTCAGTAGATTGCTCCTCTATATGATCTGTTTACTGGCTCAATGGGGCAGTAGATTGCTCCTCTATATGATCTGTTTACTGTCTCAATGGGGCAGTAGATTCCTCCTCCTCCATATGATCTGTTTACTGTCTCAATGGGGCAGTAGATTCCTCCTCTATATGATCTGTTTACTGTCTCAATGGGGCAGTAGATTCCTCCTCTATATGATCTGTTTACTGTCTCAATGGGGCAGTAGATTCCTCCTCCATATGATCTGTTTACTGTCTCAATGGGGCAGTAGATTCCTCCTCCTCCATATGATCTGTTTACTGTCTCAATGGGGCAGTAGATTCCTCCTCCTCCATATGATCTGTTTACTGTCTCAATGAGGCAGTAGATTCCTCCTCTATATGATCTGTTTACTGTCTCAATGGGGCAGTAGATTCCTCCTCTATATGATCTGTTTACTGGCTCAATGGGGCAGTAGATTCCTCCTCCATATGATCTGTTTACTGTCTCATTGGGGCAGTAGATTCCTCCTCCATATGATCTGTTTACTGTCTCAATGGGGCAGTAGATTCCTCCTCCATATGATCTGTTTACTGGCTCAATGGGGCAGTAGATTCCTCCTCCTCTACATGATCTGTTTACTGGCGCAATGGGGCAGTAGATTCCTCCTCCTCCATATGATCTGTTTACTGTCTCAATGAGGCAGTAGATTCCTCCTCTATATGATCTGTTTACTGTCTCAATGGGGCAGTAGATTCCTCCTCCTCCATATGATCTGTTTACTGTCTCAATGGGGCAGTAGATTCCTCCTCCTCTATATGATCTGTTTACTGGCTCAATGGGGCAGTAGATTCCTCCTCTATATGATCTGTTTACTGGCTCAATGGGGCAGTAGATTCCTCCTCTATATGATCTGTTTACTGTCTCAATGGGGCAGTAGATTCCTCCTCTATATGATCTGTTTACTGGCTCAATGGGGCAGTAGATTCCTCCTCCTCCATATGATCTGTTTACTGGCTCAATGGGGCAGTAGATTCCTCCTCCATATGATCTGTTTACTGTCTCAATGAGGCAGTAGATTCCTCCTCTATATGATCTGTTTACTGTCTCAATGGGGCAGTAGATTCCTCCTCCTCCATATGATCTGTTTACTGTCTCAATGGGGCAGTAGATTCCTCCTCCTCTATATGATCTGTTTACTGGCTCAATGGGGCAGTAGATTCCTCCTCTATATGATCTGTTTACTGGCTCAATGGGGCAGTAGATTCCTCCTCTATATGATCTGTTTACTGTCTCAATGGGGCAGTAGATTCCTCCTCCTCTATATGATCTGTTTACTGGCTCAATGGGGCAGTAGATTCCTCCTCCTCCATATGATCTGTTTACTGGCTCAATGGGGCAGTAGATTCCTCCTCCATATGATCTGTTTACTGTCTCAATGGGGCAGTAGATTCCTCCTCTATATGATCTGTTTACTGTCTCAATGGGGCAGTAGATTGCTCCTCTATATGATCTGTTTACTGGCTCAATGGGGCAGTAGATTCCTCCTCCTCCATATGATCTGTTTACTGGCTCAATGGGGCAGTAGATTCCTCCTCTATATGATCTGTTTACTGGCTCAATGGGGCAGTAGATTCCTCCTCTATATGATCTGTTTACTGGCTCAATGGGGCAGTAGATTCCTCCTCTATATGATCTGTTTACTGTCTCAATGGGGCAGTAGATTCCTCCTCCTCTATATGATCTGTTTACTGGCTCAATGGGGCAGTAGATTCCTCCTCCTCCATATGATCTGTTTACTGGCTCAATGGGGCAGTAGATTCCTCCTCCATATGATCTGTTTACTGTCTCAATGGGGCAGTAGATTCCTCCTCTATATGATCTGTTTACTGTCTCAATGGGGCAGTAGATTGCTCCTCTATATGATCTGTTTACTGGCTCAATGGGGCAGTAGATTGCTCCTCTATATGATCTGTTTACTGTCTCAATGGGGCAGTAGATTCCTCCTCCTCCATATGATCTGTTTACTGTCTCAATGGGGCAGTAGATTCCTCCTCCTCTATATGATCTGTTTACTGTCTCAATGGGGCAGTAGATTCCTCCTCTATATGATCTGTTTACTGTCTCAATGGGGCAGTAGATTCCTCCTCCATATGATCTGTTTACTGTCTCAATGGGGCAGTAGATTCCTCCTCCTCCATATGATCTGTTTACTGTCTCAATGGGGCAGTAGATTCCTCCTCCTCCATATGATCTGTTTACTGTCTCAATGAGGCAGTAGATTCCTCCTCTATATGATCTGTTTACTGTCTCAATGGGGCAGTAGATTCCTCCTCCTCTATATGATCTGTTTACTGGCTCAATGGGGCAGTAGATTCCTCCTCCATATGATCTGTTTACTGTCTCATTGGGGCAGTAGATTCCTCCTCCTCCATATGATCTGTTTACTGTCTCAATGAGGCAGTAGATTCCTCCTCTATATGATCTGTTTACTGTCTCAATGGGGCAGTAGATTCCTCCTCCTCCATATGATCTGTTTACTGTCTCAATGGGGCAGTAGATTCCTCCTCCTCTATATGATCTGTTTACTGTCTCAATGGGGCAGTAGATTCCTCCTCTATATGATCTGTTTACTGGCTCAATGGGGCAGTAGATTCCTCCTCTATATGATCTGTTTACTGTCTCAATGGGGCAGTAGATACCTCCTCCTCTATATGATCTGTTTACTGGCTCAATGGGGCAGTAGATTCCTCCTCCTCTATATGATCTGTTTACTGTCTCAATGGGGCAGTAGATTCCTCCTCTATATGATCTGTTTACTGTCTCAATGGGGCAGTAGATTCCTCCTCCTCTATGATCTGTTTACTGGCTCAATGGGGCAGTAGATTCCTCCTCCTCTATATGATCTGTTTACTGGCTCAATGGGGCAGTAGATTCCTCCTCCTCTATATGATCTGTTTACTGGCTCAATGGGGCAGTAGATTCCTCCTCCTCTATATGATCTGTTTACTGGCTCAATGGGGCAGTAGATTCCTCCTCCTCTATATGATCTGTTTACTGGCTCAATGGGGCAGTAGATTCCTCCTCCTCCATATGATCTGTTTACTGTCTCAATGGGGCAGTAGATTCCTCCTCCTCTATATGATCTGTTTACTGGCTCAATGGGGCAGTAGATTCCTCCTCTATATGATCTGTTTACTGGCTCAATGGGGCAGTAGATTCCTCCTCTATATGATCTGTTTACTGTCTCAATGGGGCAGTAGATTCCTCCTCCTCTATATGATCTGTTTACTGTCTCAATGAGGCAGTAGATTCCTCCTCTATATGATCTGTTTACTGTCTCAATGGGGCAGTAGAATCCTCCTCCTCCATATGATCTGTTTACTGTCTCAATGGGGCAGTAGATTCCTCCTCCTCTATATGATCTGTTTACTGGCTCAATGGGGCAGTAGATTCCTCCTCTATATGATCTGTTTACTGGCTCAATGGGGCAGTAGATTCCTCCTCTATATGATCTGTTTACTGTCTCAATGGGGCAGTAGATTCCTCCTCCTCTATATGATCTGTTTACTGGCTCAATGGGGCAGTAGATTCCTCCTCCTCCATATGATCTGTTTACTGGCTCAATGGGGCAGTAGATTCCTCCTCCATATGATCTGTTTACTGTCTCAATGGGGCAGTAGATTCCTCCTCTATATGATCTGTTTACTGTCTCAATGGGGCAGTAGATTGCTCCTCTATATGATCTGTTTACTGGCTCAATGGGGCAGTAGATTCCTCCTCCTCCATATGATCTGTTTACTGGCTCAATGGGGCAGTAGATTCCTCCTCTATATGATCTGTTTACTGGCTCAATGGGGCAGTAGATTCCTCCTCTATATGATCTGTTTACTGGCTCAATGGGGCAGTAGATTCCTCCTCTATATGATCTGTTTACTGTCTCAATGGGGCAGTAGATTCCTCCTCCTCTATATGATCTGTTTACTGGCTCAATGGGGCAGTAGATTCCTCCTACTCCATATGATCTGTTTACTGTCTCAATGGGGCAGTAGATTCCTCCTCTATATGATCTGTTTACTGGCTCAATGGGGCAGTAGATTCCTCCTCTATATGATCTGTTTACTGTCTCAATGGGGCAGTAGATACCTCCTCCTCTATATGATCTGTTTACTGGCTCAATGGGGCAGTAGATTCCTCCTCCTCTATATGATCTGTTTACTGTCTCAATGGGGCAGTAGATTCCTCCTCTATATGATCTGTTTACTGTCTCAATGGGGCAGTAGATTCCTCCTCCTCTATGATCTGTTTACTGGCTCAATGGGGCAGTAGATTCCTCCTCTATATGATCTGTTTACTGTCTCAATGGGGCAGTAGCTTCCTCCTCCTCTATATGATCTGTTTACTGTCTCAATGAGGCAGTAGATTCCTCCTCTATATGATCTGTTTACTGTCTCAATGGGGCAGTAGATTCCTCCTCCTCCATATGATCTGTTTACTGTCTCAATGGGGCAGTAGATTCCTCCTCCTCTATATGATCTGTTTACTGGCTCAATGGGGCAGTAGATTCCTCCTCTATATGATCTGTTTACTGGCTCAATGGGGCAGTAGATTCCTCCTCTATATGATCTGTTTACTGTCTCAATGGGGCAGTAGATTCCTCCTCCTCTATATGATCTGTTTACTGGCTCAATGGGGCAGTAGATTCCTCCTCCTCCATATGATCTGTTTACTGGCTCAATGGGGCAGTAGATTCCTCCTCCATATGATCTGTTTACTGTCTCAATGGGGCAGTAGATTCCTCCTCTATATGATCTGTTTACTGTCTCAATGGGGCAGTAGATTGCTCCTCTATATGATCTGTTTACTGGCTCAATGGGGCAGTAGATTCCTCCTCCTCCATATGATCTGTTTACTGGCTCAATGGGGCAGTAGATTCCTCCTCTATATGATCTGTTTACTGGCTCAATGGGGCAGTAGATTCCTCCTCTATATGATCTGTTTACTGGCTCAATGGGGCAGTAGATTCCTCCTCTATATGATCTGTTTACTGTCTCAATGGGGCAGTAGATTCCTCCTCCTCTATATGATCTGTTTACTGGCTCAATGGGGCAGTAGATTCCTCCTCCTCCATATGATCTGTTTACTGTCTCAATGGGGCAGTAGATTCCTCCTCTATATGATCTGTTTACTGGCTCAATGGGGCAGTAGATTCCTCCTCTATATGATCTGTTTACTGTCTCAATGGGGCAGTAGATACCTCCTCCTCTATATGATCTGTTTACTGGCTCAATGGGGCAGTAGATTCCTCCTCCTCTATATGATCTGTTTACTGTCTCAATGGGGCAGTAGATTCCTCCTCTATATGATCTGTTTACTGTCTCAATGGGGCAGTAGATTCCTCCTCCTCTATGATCTGTTTACTGTCTCAATGGGGCAGTAGATTCCTCCTCCTCTATATGATCTGTTTACTGGCTCAATGGGGCAGTAGATTCCTCCTCCTCTATATGATCTGTTTACTGGCTCAATGGGGCAGTAGATTCCTCCTCCTCTATATGATCTGTTTACTGGCTCAATGGGGCAGTAGATTCCTCCTCCTCTATATGATCTGTTTACTGGCTCAATGGGGCAGTAGATTCCTCCTCCTCCATATGATCTGTTTACTGGCTCAATGGGGCAGTAGATTCCTCCTCCATATGATCTGTTTACTGTCTCAATGGGGCAGTAGATTCCTCCTCCATATGATCTGTTTACTGGCTCAATGGGGCAGTAGATTCCTCCTCCTCTATATGATCTGTTTACTGGCGCAATGGGGCAGTAGATTCCTCCTCCTCCATATGATCTGTTTACTGTCTCAATGAGGCAGTAGATTCCTCCTCTATATGATCTGTTTACTGTCTCAATGGGGCAGTAGATTCCTCCTCCTCCATATGATCTGTTTACTGTCTCAATGGGGCAGTAGATTCCTCCTCCTCTATATGATCTGTTTACTGGCTCAATGGGGCAGTAGATTCCTCTTCCTCCATATGATCTGTTTACTGGCTCAATGGGGCAGTAGATTCCTCCTCCATATGATCTGTTTACTGTCTCAATGAGGCAGTAGATTCCTCCTCTATATGATCTGTTTACTGTCTCAATGGGGCAGTAGATTCCTCCTCCTCCATATGATCTGTTTACTGTCTCAATGGGGCAGTAGATTCCTCCTCCTCTATATGATCTGTTTACTGGCTCAATGGGGCAGTAGATTCCTCCTCTATATGATCTGTTTACTGGCTCAATGGGGCAGTAGATTCCTCCTCTATATGATCTGTTTACTGTCTCAATGGGGCAGTAGATTCCTCCTCTATATGATCTGTTTACTGGCTCAATGGGGCAGTAGATTCCTCCTCCTCCATATGATCTGTTTACTGGCTCAATGGGGCAGTAGATTCCTCCTCCATATGATCTGTTTACTGTCTCAATGGGGCAGTAGATTCCTCCTCTATATGATCTGTTTACTGTCTCAATGGGGCAGTAGATTGCTCCTCTATATGATCTGTTTACTGGCTCAATGGGGCAGTAGATTGCTCCTCTATATGATCTGTTTACTGTCTCAATGGGGCAGTAGATTCCTCCTCCTCCATATGATCTGTTTACTGTCTCAATGGGGCAGTAGATTCCTCCTCTATATGATCTGTTTACTGTCTCAATGGGGCAGTAGATTCCTCCTCTATATGATCTGTTTACTGTCTCAATGGGGCAGTAGATTCCTCCTCCATATGATCTGTTTACTGTCTCAATGGGGCAGTAGATTCCTCCTCCTCCATATGATCTGTTTACTGTCTCAATGGGGCAGTAGATTCCTCCTCTATATGATCTGTTTACTGTCTCAATGGGGCAGTAGATTCCTCCTCCTCTATGATCTGTTTACTGTCTCAATGGGGCAGTAGATTCCTCCTCCTCTATATGATCTGTTTACTGGCTCAATGGGGCAGTAGATTCCTCCTCCTCTATATGATCTGTTTACTGGCTCAATGGGGCAGTAGATTCCTCCTCCTCTATATGATCTGTTTACTGGCTCAATGGGGCAGTAGATTCCTCCTCCTCTATATGATCTGTTTACTGGCTCAATGGGGCAGTAGATTCCTCCTCCTCCATATGATCTGTTTACTGGCTCAATGGGGCAGTAGATTCCTCCTCCATATGATCTGTTTACTGTCTCAATGGGGCAGTAGATTCCTCCTCCATATGATCTGTTTACTGGCTCAATGGGGCAGTAGATTCCTCCTCCTCTATATGATCTGTTTACTGGCGCAATGGGGCAGTAGATTCCTCCTCCTCCATATGATCTGTTTACTGTCTCAATGAGGCAGTAGATTCCTCCTCTATATGATCTGTTTACTGTCTCAATGGGGCAGTAGATTCCTCCTCCTCCATATGATCTGTTTACTGTCTCAATGGGGCAGTAGATTCCTCCTCCTCTATATGATCTGTTTACTGGCTCAATGGGGCAGTAGATTCCTCTTCCTCCATATGATCTGTTTACTGGCTCAATGGGGCAGTAGATTCCTCCTCTATATGATCTGTTTACTGTCTCAATGGGGCAGTAGATTCCTCCTCCTCTATATGATCTGTTTACTGGCTCAATGGGGCAGTAGATTCCTCCTCCTCCATATGATCTGTTTACTGGCTCAATGGGGCAGTAGATTCCTCCTCCATATGATCTGTTTACTGTCTCAATGGGGCAGTAGATTCCTCCTCTATATGATCTGTTTACTGTCTCAATGGGGCAGTAGATTGCTCCTCTATATGATCTGTTTACTGGCTCAATGGGGCAGTAGATTCCTCCTCCTCCATATGATCTGTTTACTGGCTCAATGGGGCAGTAGATTCCTCCTCTATATGATCTGTTTACTGGCTCAATGGGGCAGTAGATTCCTCCTCTATATGATCTGTTTACTGGCTCAATGGGGCAGTAGATTCCTCCTCTATATGATCTGTTTACTGTCTCAATGGGGCAGTAGATTCCTCCTCCTCTATATGATCTGTTTACTGGCTCAATGGGGCAGTAGATTCCTCCTCCTCCATATGATCTGTTTACTGTCTCAATGGGGCAGTAGATTCCTCCTCTATATGATCTGTTTACTGGCTCAATGGGGCAGTAGATTCCTCCTCTATATGATCTGTTTACTGTCTCAATGGGGCAGTAGATACCTCCTCCTCTATATGATCTGTTTACTGGCTCAATGGGGCAGTAGATTCCTCCTCCTCTATATGATCTGTTTACTGTCTCAATGGGGCAGTAGATTCCTCCTCTATATGATCTGTTTACTGTCTCAATGGGGCAGTAGATTCCTCCTCCTCTATGATCTGTTTACTGGCTCAATGGGGCAGTAGATTCCTCCTCTATATGATCTGTTTACTGTCTCAATGGGGCAGTAGCTTCCTCCTCCTCTATATGATCTGTTTACTGTCTCAATGAGGCAGTAGATTCCTCCTCTATATGATCTGTTTACTGTCTCAATGGGGCAGTAGATTCCTCCTCCTCCATATGATCTGTTTACTGTCTCAATGGGGCAGTAGATTCCTCCTCCTCTATATGATCTGTTTACTGGCTCAATGGGGCAGTAGATTCCTCCTCTATATGATCTGTTTACTGGCTCAATGGGGCAGTAGATTCCTCCTCTATATGATCTGTTTACTGTCTCAATGGGGCAGTAGATTCCTCCTCCTCTATATGATCTGTTTACTGGCTCAATGGGGCAGTAGATTCCTCCTCCTCCATATGATCTGTTTACTGGCTCAATGGGGCAGTAGATTCCTCCTCCATATGATCTGTTTACTGTCTCAATGGGGCAGTAGATTCCTCCTCTATATGATCTGTTTACTGTCTCAATGGGGCAGTAGATTGCTCCTCTATATGATCTGTTTACTGGCTCAATGGGGCAGTAGATTCCTCCTCCTCCATATGATCTGTTTACTGGCTCAATGGGGCAGTAGATTCCTCCTCTATATGATCTGTTTACTGGCTCAATGGGGCAGTAGATTCCTCCTCTATATGATCTGTTTACTGGCTCAATGGGGCAGTAGATTCCTCCTCTATATGATCTGTTTACTGTCTCAATGGGGCAGTAGATTCCTCCTCCTCTATATGATCTGTTTACTGGCTCAATGGGGCAGTAGATTCCTCCTCCTCCATATGATCTGTTTACTGTCTCAATGGGGCAGTAGATTCCTCCTCTATATGATCTGTTTACTGGCTCAATGGGGCAGTAGATTCCTCCTCTATATGATCTGTTTACTGTCTCAATGGGGCAGTAGATACCTCCTCCTCTATATGATCTGTTTACTGGCTCAATGGGGCAGTAGATTCCTCCTCCTCTATATGATCTGTTTACTGTCTCAATGGGGCAGTAGATTCCTCCTCTATATGATCTGTTTACTGTCTCAATGGGGCAGTAGATTCCTCCTCCTCTATGATCTGTTTACTGTCTCAATGGGGCAGTAGATTCCTCCTCCTCTATATGATCTGTTTACTGGCTCAATGGGGCAGTAGATTCCTCCTCCTCTATATGATCTGTTTACTGGCTCAATGGGGCAGTAGATTCCTCCTCCTCTATATGATCTGTTTACTGGCTCAATGGGGCAGTAGATTCCTCCTCCTCTATATGATCTGTTTACTGGCTCAATGGGGCAGTAGATTCCTCCTCCTCCATATGATCTGTTTACTGGCTCAATGGGGCAGTAGATTCCTCCTCCATATGATCTGTTTACTGTCTCAATGGGGCAGTAGATTCCTCCTCCATATGATCTGTTTACTGGCTCAATGGGGCAGTAGATTCCTCCTCCTCTATATGATCTGTTTACTGGCGCAATGGGGCAGTAGATTCCTCCTCCTCCATATGATCTGTTTACTGTCTCAATGAGGCAGTAGATTCCTCCTCTATATGATCTGTTTACTGTCTCAATGGGGCAGTAGATTCCTCCTCCTCCATATGATCTGTTTACTGTCTCAATGGGGCAGTAGATTCCTCCTCCTCTATATGATCTGTTTACTGGCTCAATGGGGCAGTAGATTCCTCTTCCTCCATATGATCTGTTTACTGGCTCAATGGGGCAGTAGATTCCTCCTCCATATGATCTGTTTACTGTCTCAATGAGGCAGTAGATTCCTCCTCTATATGATCTGTTTACTGTCTCAATGGGGCAGTAGATTCCTCCTCCTCCATATGATCTGTTTACTGTCTCAATGGGGCAGTAGATTCCTCCTCCTCTATATGATCTGTTTACTGGCTCAATGGGGCAGTAGATTCCTCCTCTATATGATCTGTTTACTGGCTCAATGGGGCAGTAGATTCCTCCTCTATATGATCTGTTTACTGTCTCAATGGGGCAGTAGATTCCTCCTCTATATGATCTGTTTACTGGCTCAATGGGGCAGTAGATTCCTCCTCCTCCATATGATCTGTTTACTGGCTCAATGGGGCAGTAGATTCCTCCTCCATATGATCTGTTTACTGTCTCAATGGGGCAGTAGATTCCTCCTCTATATGATCTGTTTACTGTCTCAATGGGGCAGTAGATTGCTCCTCTATATGATCTGTTTACTGGCTCAATGGGGCAGTAGATTGCTCCTCTATATGATCTGTTTACTGTCTCAATGGGGCAGTAGATTCCTCCTCCTCCATATGATCTGTTTACTGTCTCAATGGGGCAGTAGATTCCTCCTCTATATGATCTGTTTACTGTCTCAATGGGGCAGTAGATTCCTCCTCTATATGATCTGTTTACTGTCTCAATGGGGCAGTAGATTCCTCCTCCATATGATCTGTTTACTGTCTCAATGGGGCAGTAGATTCCTCCTCCTCCATATGATCTGTTTACTGTCTCAATGGGGCAGTAGATTCCTCCTCTATATGATCTGTTTACTGTCTCAATGGGGCAGTAGATTCCTCCTCCTCTATGATCTGTTTACTGTCTCAATGGGGCAGTAGATTCCTCCTCCTCTATATGATCTGTTTACTGGCTCAATGGGGCAGTAGATTCCTCCTCCTCTATATGATCTGTTTACTGGCTCAATGGGGCAGTAGATTCCTCCTCCTCTATATGATCTGTTTACTGGCTCAATGGGGCAGTAGATTCCTCCTCCTCTATATGATCTGTTTACTGGCTCAATGGGGCAGTAGATTCCTCCTCCTCCATATGATCTGTTTACTGGCTCAATGGGGCAGTAGATTCCTCCTCCATATGATCTGTTTACTGTCTCAATGGGGCAGTAGATTCCTCCTCCATATGATCTGTTTACTGGCTCAATGGGGCAGTAGATTCCTCCTCCTCTATATGATCTGTTTACTGGCGCAATGGGGCAGTAGATTCCTCCTCCTCCATATGATCTGTTTACTGTCTCAATGAGGCAGTAGATTCCTCCTCTATATGATCTGTTTACTGTCTCAATGGGGCAGTAGATTCCTCCTCCTCCATATGATCTGTTTACTGTCTCAATGGGGCAGTAGATTCCTCCTCCTCTATATGATCTGTTTACTGGCTCAATGGGGCAGTAGATTCCTCTTCCTCCATATGATCTGTTTACTGGCTCAATGGGGCAGTAGATTCCTCCTCCATATGATCTGTTTACTGTCTCAATGAGGCAGTAGATTCCTCCTCTATATGATCTGTTTACTGTCTCAATGGGGCAGTAGATTCCTCCTCCTCCATATGATCTGTTTACTGTCTCAATGGGGCAGTAGATTCCTCCTCCTCTATATGATCTGTTTACTGGCTCAATGGGGCAGTAGATTCCTCCTCTATATGATCTGTTTACTGGCTCAATGGGGCAGTAGATTCCTCCTCTATATGATCTGTTTACTGTCTCAATGGGGCAGTAGATTCCTCCTCTATATGATCTGTTTACTGGCTCAATGGGGCAGTAGATTCCTCCTCCTCCATATGATCTGTTTACTGGCTCAATGGGGCAGTAGATTCCTCCTCCATATGATATGTTTACTGTCTCAATGGGGCAGTAGATTCCTCCTCTATATGATCTGTTTACTGTCTCAATGGGGCAGTAGATTGCTCCTCTATATGATCTGTTTACTGGCTCAATGGGGCAGTAGATTGCTCCTCTATATGATCTGTTTACTGTCTCAATGGGGCAGTAGATTCCTCCTCCTCCATATGATCTGTTTACTGTCTCAATGGGGCAGTAGATTCCTCCTCTATATGATCTGTTTACTGTCTCAATGGGGCAGTAGATTCCTCCTCTATATGATCTGTTTACTGTCTCAATGGGGCAGTAGATTCCTCCTCCATATGATCTGTTTACTGTCTCAATGGGGCAGTAGATTCCTCCTCCTCCATATGATCTGTTTACTGTCTCAATGGGGCAGTAGATTCCTCCTCCTCCATATGATCTGTTTACTGTCTCAATGAGGCAGTAGATTCCTCCTCTATATGATCTGTTTACTGTCTCAATGGGGCAGTAGATTCCTCCTCTATATGATCTGTTTACTGGCTCAATGGGGCAGTAGATTCCTCCTCCATATGATCTGTTTACTGTCTCATTGGGGCAGTAGATTCCTCCTCCATATGATCTGTTTACTGTCTCAATGGGGCAGTAGATTCCTCCTCCATATGATCTGTTTACTGGCTCAATGGGGCAGTAGATTCCTCCTCCTCTACATGATCTGTTTACTGGCGCAATGGGGCAGTAGATTCCTCCTCCTCCATATGATCTGTTTACTGTCTCAATGAGGCAGTAGATTCCTCCTCTATATGATCTGTTTACTGTCTCAATGGGGCAGTAGATTCCTCCTCCTCCATATGATCTGTTTACTGTCTCAATGGGGCAGTAGATTCCTCCTCCTCTATATGATCTGTTTACTGGCTCAATGGGGCAGTAGATTCCTCCTCTATATGATCTGTTTACTGGCTCAATGGGGCAGTAGATTCCTCCTCTATATGATCTGTTTACTGTCTCAATGGGGCAGTAGATTCCTCCTCTATATGATCTGTTTACTGGCTCAATGGGGCAGTAGATTCCTCCTCCTCCATATGATCTGTTTACTGGCTCAATGGGGCAGTAGATTCCTCCTCCATATGATCTGTTTACTGTCTCAATGAGGCAGTAGATTCCTCCTCTATATGATCTGTTTACTGTCTCAATGGGGCAGTAGATTCCTCCTCCTCCATATGATCTGTTTACTGTCTCAATGGGGCAGTAGATTCCTCCTCCTCTATATGATCTGTTTACTGGCTCAATGGGGCAGTAGATTCCTCCTCTATATGATCTGTTTACTGGCTCAATGGGGCAGTAGATTCCTCCTCTATATGATCTGTTTACTGTCTCAATGGGGCAGTAGATTCCTCCTCCTCTATATGATCTGTTTACTGGCTCAATGGGGCAGTAGATTCCTCCTCCTCCATATGATCTGTTTACTGGCTCAATGGGGCAGTAGATTCCTCCTCCATATGATCTGTTTACTGTCTCAATGGGGCAGTAGATTCCTCCTCTATATGATCTGTTTACTGTCTCAATGGGGCAGTAGATTGCTCCTCTATATGATCTGTTTACTGGCTCAATGGGGCAGTAGATTCCTCCTCCTCCATATGATCTGTTTACTGGCTCAATGGGGCAGTAGATTCCTCCTCTATATGATCTGTTTACTGGCTCAATGGGGCAGTAGATTCCTCCTCTATATGATCTGTTTACTGGCTCAATGGGGCAGTAGATTCCTCCTCTATATGATCTGTTTACTGTCTCAATGGGGCAGTAGATTCCTCCTCCTCTATATGATCTGTTTACTGGCTCAATGGGGCAGTAGATTCCTCCTCCTCCATATGATCAGTTTACTGGCTCAATGGGGCAGTAGATTCCTCCTCCATATGATCTGTTTACTGTCTCAATGGGGCAGTAGATTCCTCCTCTATATGATCTGTTTACTGTCTCAATGGGGCAGTAGATTGCTCCTCTATATGATCTGTTTACTGGCTCAATGGGGCAGTAGATTGCTCCTCTATATGATCTGTTTACTGTCTCAATGGGGCAGTAGATTCCTCCTCCTCCATATGATCTGTTTACTGTCTCAATGGGGCAGTAGATTCCTCCTCCTCTATATGATCTGTTTACTGTCTCAATGGGGCAGTAGATTCCTCCTCTATATGATCTGTTTACTGTCTCAATGGGGCAGTAGATTCCTCCTCCATATGATCTGTTTACTGTCTCAATGGGGCAGTAGATTCCTCCTCCTCCATATGATCTGTTTACTGTCTCAATGGGGCAGTAGATTCCTCCTCCTCCATATGATCTGTTTACTGTCTCAATGAGGCAGTAGATTCCTCCTCTATATGATCTGTTTACTGTCTCAATGGGGCAGTAGATTCCTCCTCCTCTATATGATCTGTTTACTGGCTCAATGGGGCAGTAGATTCCTCCTCCATATGATCTGTTTACTGTCTCATTGGGGCAGTAGATTCCTCCTCCTCCATATGATCTGTTTACTGTCTCAATGAGGCAGTAGATTCCTCCTCTATATGATCTGTTTACTGTCTCAATGGGGCAGTAGATTCCTCCTCCTCCATATGATCTGTTTACTGTCTCAATGGGGCAGTAGATTCCTCCTCCTCTATATGATCTGTTTACTGTCTCAATGGGGCAGTAGATTCCTCCTCTATATGATCTGTTTACTGGCTCAATGGGGCAGTAGATTCCTCCTCTATATGATCTGTTTACTGTCTCAATGGGGCAGTAGATACCTCCTCCTCTATATGATCTGTTTACTGGCTCAATGGGGCAGTAGATTCCTCCTCCTCTATATGATCTGTTTACTGTCTCAATGGGGCAGTAGATTCCTCCTCTATATGATCTGTTTACTGTCTCAATGGGGCAGTAGATTCCTCCTCCTCTATGATCTGTTTACTGGCTCAATGGGGCAGTAGATTCCTCCTCCTCTATATGATCTGTTTACTGGCTCAATGGGGCAGTAGATTCCTCCTCCTCTATATGATCTGTTTACTGGCTCAATGGGGCAGTAGATTCCTCCTCCTCTATATGATCTGTTTACTGGCTCAATGGGGCAGTAGATTCCTCCTCCTCTATATGATCTGTTTACTGGCTCAATGGGGCAGTAGATTCCTCCTCCTCCATATGATCTGTTTACTGTCTCAATGGGGCAGTAGATTCCTCCTCCTCTATATGATCTGTTTACTGGCTCAATGGGGCAGTAGATTCCTCCTCTATATGATCTGTTTACTGGCTCAATGGGGCAGTAGATTCCTCCTCTATATGATCTGTTTACTGTCTCAATGGGGCAGTAGATTCCTCCTCCTCTATATGATCTGTTTACTGTCTCAATGAGGCAGTAGATTCCTCCTCTATATGATCTGTTTACTGTCTCAATGGGGCAGTAGATTCCTCCTCCTCCATATGATCTGTTTACTGTCTCAATGGGGCAGTAGATTCCTCCTCCTCTATATGATCTGTTTACTGGCTCAATGGGGCAGTAGATTCCTCCTCTATATGATCTGTTTACTGGCTCAATGGGGCAGTAGATTCCTCCTCTATATGATCTGTTTACTGTCTCAATGGGGCAGTAGATTCCTCCTCCTCTATATGATCTGTTTACTGGCTCAATGGGGCAGTAGATTCCTCCTCCTCCATATGATCTGTTTACTGGCTCAATGGGGCAGTAGATTCCTCCTCCATATGATCTGTTTACTGTCTCAATGGGGCAGTAGATTCCTCCTCTATATGATCTGTTTACTGTCTCAATGGGGCAGTAGATTGCTCCTCTATATGATCTGTTTACTGGCTCAATGGGGCAGTAGATTCCTCCTCCTCCATATGATCTGTTTACTGGCTCAATGGGGCAGTAGATTCCTCCTCTATATGATCTGTTTACTGGCTCAATGGGGCAGTAGATTCCTCCTCTATATGATCTGTTTACTGGCTCAATGGGGCAGTAGATTCCTCCTCTATATGATCTGTTTACTGTCTCAATGGGGCAGTAGATTCCTCCTCCTCTATATGATCTGTTTACTGGCTCAATGGGGCAGTAGATTCCTCCTCCTCCATATGATCTGTTTACTGTCTCAATGGGGCAGTAGATTCCTCCTCTATATGATCTGTTTACTGGCTCAATGGGGCAGTAGATTCCTCCTCTATATGATCTGTTTACTGTCTCAATGGGGCAGTAGATACCTCCTCCTCTATATGATCTGTTTACTGGCTCAATGGGGCAGTAGATTCCTCCTCCTCTATATGATCTGTTTACTGTCTCAATGGGGCAGTAGATTCCTCCTCTATATGATCTGTTTACTGTCTCAATGGGGCAGTAGATTCCTCCTCCTCTATGATCTGTTTACTGGCTCAATGGGGCAGTAGATTCCTCCTCCTCTATATGATCTGTTTACTGGCTCAATGGGGCAGTAGATTCCTCCTCCTCTATATGATCTGTTTACTGGCTCAATGGGGCAGTAGATTCCTCCTCCTCTATATGATCTGTTTACTGGCTCAATGGGGCAGTAGATTCCTCCTCCTCTATATGATCTGTTTACTGGCTCAATGGGGCAGTAGATTCCTCCTCTATATGATCTGTTTACTGGCTCAATGGGGCAGTAGATTCCTCCTCTATATGATCTGTTTACTGTCTCAATGGGGCAGTAGATTCCTCCTCCTCTATATGATCTGTTTACTGGCTCAATGGGGCAGTAGATTCCTCCTCCTCCATATGATCTGTTTACTGTCTCAATGGGGCAGTAGATTCCTCCTCTATATGATCTGTTTACTGGCTCAATGGGGCAGTAGATTCCTCCTCTATATGATCTGTTTACTGTCTCAATGGGGCAGTAGATACCTCCTCCTCTATATGATCTGTTTACTGGCTCAATGGGGCAGTAGATTCCTCCTCTATATGATCTGTTTACTGTCTCAATGGGGCAGTAGATTCCTCCTCCTCTATGATCTGTTTACTGGCTCAATGGGGCAGTAGATTCCTCCTCCTCTATATGATCTGTTTACTGGCTCAATGGGGCAGTAGATTCCTCCTCCTCTATATGATCTGTTTACTGGCTCAATGGGGCAGTAGATTCCTCCTCCTCTATATGATCTGTTTACTGGCTCAATGGGGCAGTAGATTCCTCCTCCTCTATATGATCTGTTTACTGGCTCAATGGGGCAGTAGATTCCTCCTCCTCCATATGATCTGTTTACTGGCTCAATGGGGCAGTAGATTCCTCCTCCATATGATCTGTTTACTGTCTCAATGGGGCAGTAGATTCCTCCTCCATATGATCTGTTTACTGAATCAATGGGGCAGTAGATTCCTCCTCCTCTATATGATCTGTTTACTGGCGCAATGGGGCAGTAGATTCCTCCTCCTCCATATGATCTGTTTACTGTCTCAATGAGGCAGTAGATTCCTCCTCTATATGATCTGTTTACTGTCTCAATGGGGCAGTAGATTCCTCCTCCTCCATATGATCTGTTTACTGTCTCAATGGGGCAGTAGATTCCTCCTCCTCTATATGATCTGTTTACTGGCTCAATGGGGCAGTAGATTCCTCCTCTATATGATCTGTTTACTGGCTCAATGGGGCAGTAGATTCCTCCTCTATATGATCTGTTTACTGTCTCAATGGGGCAGTAGATTCCTCCTCTATATGATCTGTTTACTGGCTCAATGGGGCAGTAGATTCCTCTTCCTCCATATGATCTGTTTACTGGCTCAATGGGGCAGTAGATTCCTCCTCCATATGATCTGTTTACTGTCTCAATGAGGCAGTAGATTCCTCCTCTATATGATCTGTTTACTGTCTCAATGGGGCAGTAGATTCCTCCTCCTCCATATGATCTGTTTACTGTCTCAATGGGGCAGTAGATTCCTCCTCCTCTATATGATCTGTTTACTGGCTCAATGGGGCAGTAGATTCCTCCTCTATATGATCTGTTTACTGTCTCAATGGGGCAGTAGATTCCTCCTCTATATGATCTGTTTACTGGCTCAATGGGGCAGTAGATTCCTCCTCCTCCATATGATCTGTTTACTGGCTCAATGGGGCAGTAGATTCCTCCTCTATATGATCTGTTTACTGTCTCAATGGGGCAGTAGATTCCTCCTCTATATGATCTGTTTACTGGCTCAATGGGGCAGTAGATTCCTCCTCCTCCATATGATCTGTTTACTGGCTCAATGGGGCAGTAGATTCCTCCTCCATATGATCTGTTTACTGTCTCAATGGGGCAGTAGATTCCTCCTCTATATGATCTGTTTACTGTCTCAATGGGGCAGTAGATTGCTCCTCTATATGATCTGTTTACTGGCTCAATGGGGCAGTAGATTGCTCCTCTATATGATCTGTTTACTGTCTCAATGGGGCAGTAGATTCCTCCTCCTCCATATGATCTGTTTACTGTCTCAATGGGGCAGTAGATTCCTCCTCTATATGATCTGTTTACTGTCTCAATGGGGCAGTAGATTCCTCCTCTATATGATCTGTTTACTGTCTCAATGGGGCAGTAGATTCCTCCTCCATATGATCTGTTTACTGTCTCAATGGGGCAGTAGATTCCTCCTCCTCCATATGATCTGTTTACTGTCTCAATGGGGCAGTAGATTCCTCCTCCTCCATATGATCTGTTTACTGTCTCAATGAGGCAGTAGATTCCTCCTCTATATGATCTGTTTACTGTCTCAATGGGGCAGTAGATTCCTCCTCTATATGATCTGTTTACTGGCTCAATGGGGCAGTAGATTCCTCCTCCATATGATCTGTTTACTGTCTCATTGGGGCAGTAGATTCCTCCTCCTCCATATGATCTGTTTACTGTCTCAATGAGGCAGTAGATTCCTCCTCTATATGATCTGTTTACTGTCTCAATGGGGCAGTAGATTCCTCCTCCTCCATATGATCTGTTTACTGTCTCAATGGGGCAGTAGATTCCTCCTCCTCTATATGATCTGTTTACTGTCTCAATGGGGCAGTAGATTCCTCCTCTATATGATCTGTTTACTGGCTCAATGGGGCAGTAGATTCCTCCTCTATATGATCTGTTTACTGTCTCAATGGGGCAGTAGATACCTCCTCCTCTATATGATCTGTTTACTGGCTCAATGGGGCAGTAGATTCCTCCTCCTCTATATGATCTGTTTACTGGCGCAATGGGGCAGTAAATTCCTCCTCCTCCATATGATCTGTTTACTGTCTCAATGAGGCAGTAGATTCCTCCTCTATATGATCTGTTTACTGTCTCAATGGGGCAGTAGATTCCTCCTCCTCCATATGATCTGTTTACTGTCTCAATGGGGCAGTAGATTCCTCCTCCTCTATATGATCTGTTTGCTGGCTCAATGGGGCAGTAGATTCCTCCTCTATATGATCTGTTTACTGGCTCAATGGGGCAGTAGATTCCTCCTCTATATGATCTGTTTACTGTCTCAATGGGGCAGTAGATTCCTCCTCTATATGATCTGTTTACTGGCTCAATGGGGCAGTAGATTCCTCCTCCTCCATATGATCTGTTTACTGGCTCAATGGGGCAGTAGATTCCTCCTCCATATGATCTGTTTACTGTCTCAATGAGGCAGTAGATGCCTCCTCTATATGATCTGTTTACTGTCTCAATGGGGCAGTAGATTCCTCCTCCTCCATATGATCTGTTTACTGTCTCAATGGGGCAGTAGATTCCTCCTCCTCTATATGATCTGTTTACTGGCTCAATGGGGCAGTAGATTCCTCCTCTATATGATCTGTTTACTGTCTCAATGGGGCAGTAGATTCCTCCTCCTCTATATGATCTGTTTACTGGCTCAATGGGGCAGTAGATTCCTCCTCCTCCATATGATCTGTTTACTGGCTCAATGGGGCAGTAGATTCCTCCTCCATATGATCTGTTTACTGTCTCAATGGGGCAGTAGATTCCTCCTCTATATGATCTGTTTACTGTCTCAATGGGGCAGTAGATTGCTCCTCTATATGATCTGTTTACTGGCTCAATGGGGCAGTAGATTCCTCCTCCTCCATATGATCTGTTTACTGGCTCAATGGGGCAGTAGATTCCTCCTCTATATGATCTGTTTACTGGCTCAATGGGGCAGTAGATTCCTCCTCTATATGATCTGTTTACTGGCTCAATGGGGCAGTAGATTCCTCCTCTATATGATCTGTTTACTGGCTCAATGGGGCAGTAGATTCCTCCTCCTCTATATGATCTGTTTACTGGCTCAATGGGGCAGTAGATTCCTCCTCCTCCATATGATCTGTTTACTGGCTCAATGGGGCAGTAGATTCCTCCTCCATATGATCTGTTTACTGTATCAATGGGGCAGTAGATTCCTCCTCTATATGATCTGTTTACTGTCTCAATGGGGCAGTAGATTCCTCCTCCTCCATATGATCTGTTTACTGTCTCAATGGGGCAGTAGATTCCTCCTCCTCTATATGATCTGTTTACTGTCTCAATGGGGCAGTAGATTCCTCCTCTATATGATCTGTTTACTGTCTCAATGGGGCAGTAGATTCCTCCTCCATATGATCTGTTTACTGTCTCAATGGGGCAGTAGATTCCTCCTCCTCCATATGATCTGTTTACTGTCTCAATGGGGCAGTAGATTCCTCCTCCTCCATATGATCTGTTTACTGTCTCAATGAGGCAGTAGATTCCTCCTCTATATGATCTGTTTACTGTCTCAATGGGGCAGTAGATTCCTCCTCCTCTATATGATCTGTTTACTGGCTCAATGGGGCAGTAGATTCCTCCTCCATATGATCTGTTTACTGTCTCATTGGGGCAGTAGATTCCTCCTCCTCCATATGATCTGTTTACTGTCTCAATGAGGCAGTAGATTCCTCCTCTATATGATCTGTTTACTGTCTCAATGGGGCAGTAGATTCCTCCTCCTCCATATGATCTGTTTACTGTCTCAATGGGGCAGTAGATTCCTCCTCCTCTATATGATCTGTTTACTGTCTCAATGGGGCAGTAGATTCCTCCTCTATATGATCTGTTTACTGGCTCAATGGGGCAGTAGATTCCTCCTCTATATGATCTGTTTACTGTCTCAATGGGGCAGTAGATACCTCCTCCTCTATATGATCTGTTTACTGGCTCAATGGGGCAGTAGATTCCTCCTCCTCTATATGATCTGTTTACTGTCTCAATGGGGCAGTAGATTCCTCCTCTATATGATCTGTTTACTGTCTCAATGGGGCAGTAGATTCCTCCTCCTCTATGATCTGTTTACTGGCTCAATGGGGCAGTAGATTCCTCCTCCTCTATATGATCTGTTTACTGGCTCAATGGGGCAGTAGATTCCTCCTCCTCTATATGATCTGTTTACTGGCTCAATGGGGCAGTAGATTCCTCCTCCTCTATATGATCTGTTTACTGGCTCAATGGGGCAGTAGATTCCTCCTCCTCTATATGATCTGTTTACTGGCTCAATGGGGCAGTAGATTCCTCCTCCTCCATATGATCTGTTTACTGGCTCAATGGGGCAGTAGATTCCTCCTCCATATGATCTGTTTACTGTCTCAATGGGGCAGTAGATTCCTCCTCCATATGATCTGTTTACTGGCTCAATAGGGCAGTAGATTCCTCCTCCTCTATATGATCTGTTTACTGGCGCAATGGGGCAGTAGATTCCTCCTCCTCCATATGATCTGTTTACTGTCTCAATGAGGCAGTAGATTCCTCCTCTATATGATCTGTTTACTGTCTCAATGGGGCAGTAGATTCCTCCTCCTCCATATGATCTGTTTACTGTCTCAATGGGGCAGTAGATTCCTCCTCCTCTATATGATCTGTTTACTGGCTCAATGGGGCAGTAGATTCCTCCTCTATATGATCTGTTTACTGGCTCAATGGGGCAGTAGATTCCTCCTCCTCCATATGATCTGTTTACTGGCTCAATGGGGCAGTAGATTCCTCCTCCATATGATCTGTTTACTGTCTCAATGAGGCAGTAGATTCCTCCTCTATATGATCTGTTTACTGTCTCAATGGGGCAGTAGATTCCTCCTCCTCCATATGATCTGTTTACTGTCTCAATGGGGCAGTAGATTCCTCCTCCTCTATATGATCTGTTTACTGGCTCAATGGGGCAGTAGATTCCTCCTCTATATGATCTGTTTACTGGCTCAATGGGGCAGTAGATTCCTCCTCTATATGATCTGTTTACTGTCTCAATGGGGCAGTAGATTCCTCCTCCTCTATATGATCTGTTTACTGGCTCAATGGGGCAGTAGATTCCTCCTCCTCCATATGATCTGTTTACTGGCTCAATGGGGCAGTAGATTCCTCCTCCATATGATCTGTTTACTGTCTCAATGGGGCAGTAGATTCCTCCTCTATATGATCTGTTTACTGTCTCAATGGGGCAGTAGATTGCTCCTCTATATGATCTGTTTACTGGCTCAATGGGGCAGTAGATTGCTCCTCTATATGATCTGTTTACTGTCTCAATGGGGCAGTAGATTCCTCCTCCTCCATATGATCTGTTTACTGTCTCAATGGGGCAGTAGATTCCTCCTCCTCCATATGATCTGTTTACTGTCTCAATGAGGCAGTAGATTCCTCCTCTATATGATCTGTTTACTGTCTCAATGGGGCAGTAGATTCCTCCTCCTCTATATGATCTGTTTACTGGCTCAATGGGGCAGTAGATTCCTCCTCCATATGATCTGTTTACTGTCTCATTGGGGCAGTAGATTCCTCCTCCTCCATATGATCTGTTTACTGTCTCAATGAGGCAGTAGATTCCTCCTCTATATGATCTGTTTACTGTCTCAATGGGGCAGTAGATTCCTCCTCCTCCATATGATCTGTTTACTGTCTCAATGGGGCAGTAGATTCCTCCTCCTCTATATGATCTGTTTACTGTCTCAATGGGGCAGTAGATTCCTCCTCTATATGATCTGTTTACTGGCTCAATGGGGCAGTAGATTCCTCCTCTATATGATCTGTTTACTGTCTCAATGGGGCAGTAGATACCTCCTCCTCTATATGATCTGTTTACTGTCTCAATGGGGCAGTAGATTCCTCCTCTATATGATCTGTTTACTGTCTCAATGGGGCAGTAGATTCCTCCTCCTCTATGATCTGTTTACTGGCTCAATGGGGCAGTAGATTCCTCCTCCTCTATATGATCTGTTTACTGGCTCAATGGGGCAGTAGATTCCTCCTCCTCTATATGATCTGTTTACTGGCTCAATGGGGCAGTAGATTCCTCCTCCTCTATATGATCTGTTTACTGGCTCAATGGGGCAGTAGATTCCTCCTCCTCTATGATCTGTTTACTGGCTCAATGGGGCAGTAGATTCCTCCTCCATATGATCTGTTTACTGTCTCAATGGGGCAGTAGATTCCTCCTCCATATGATCTGTTTACTGGCTCAATGGGGCAGTAGATTCCTCCTCCTCTATATGATCTGTTTACTGGCGCAATGGGGCAGTAGATTCCTCCTCCATATGATCTGTTTACTGTCTCAATGGGGCAGTAGATTCCTCCTCCATATGATCTGTTTACTGTCTCAATGGGGCAGTAGATTCCTCCTCCATATGATCTGTTTACTGTCTCAATGGGGCAGTAGATTCCTCCTCCTCTATATGATCTGTTTACTGTCTCAATGGGGCAGTAGATTCCTCCTCCATATGATCTGTTTACAGGCTCAATGGGGCAGTAGATTCTTCCTCCTCTATATGATCTGTTTACTGGCTCAATGGGGCAGTAGATTCCTCCTCCTCCATATGATCTGTTTACTGTCTCAATGGGGCAATGGATTCCTCCTCCTCTATATGATCTGTTTACTGGCTCAATGGGGCAGTAGATTCCTCCTCTATATGATCTGTTTACTGGCTCAATGGGGCAGTAGATTCCTCCTCCTTCCATATGATCTGTTTACTGGCTCAATGGGGCAGTAGATTCCTCCTCCATATGATCTGTTTACTGGCTCAATGGGGCAGTAGATTCCTCCTACATATGATCTATTTACTGGCTCAATGGGGCAGTAGATTCCTCCTCTATGATCTGTTTACTGGCTCAATGGGGCAGTAGATTCCTCCTCCATATGATCTGTTTACTGGCTCAATGGGGCAGTAGATTCCTCCTCCATATGATCTGTTTACTGGCTCAATGGGGCAGTAGATTCCTCCTCCATATGATCTGTTTACTGGCTCAATGGGGCAGTAGATTCCTCCTCTATATGATCTGTTTACTGGCTCAATGGGGCAGTAGATTCCTCCTCTATATGATCTGTTTACTGGCTCAATGGGGCAGTAGATTCCTCCTCCTCCATATGATCTGTTTACTGGCTCAATGGGGCAGTAGATTCCTCCTCCTCCATATGATCTGTTTACTGGCTCAATGGGGCAGTAGATTCCTCCTCCTCTATATGATCTGTTTACTGGCTCAATGGGGCAGTAGATTCCTCCTCTATATGATCTGTTTACTGGCTTAATGGGGCAGCCAATGGCCCGTTTCAATCTGTTGTGCACCTCTTGGGACTCTTGCCTGAACTGGTGCTATACGCCACAGGTCATGACCCCAGTGTGCCCCTGGGCTGGCGCTACACCCCAAGCCCTACTGTACCCAGAGGTCATGACCCCAAGCCCTACTGTACCCACAGGTCATGACCCCAAGCCATACCGTACCCACAGGTCATGACCCCAAGCCATACCGTACCCACAGGTCATGACCCCAGTGGGCCCCTGGCCTAGTGCTACACCCCAAGCCATACCGTACCCACAGGTCATGACCCCAGTGGGCCCCTGGCCTAGTGCTACACCCCAAGCCATACCGTACCCACAGGTCATGACCCCAGTGGGCCCCTGGCCTAGTGCTACACCCCAAGCCATACCGTACCCACAGGTCATGACCCCAGTGGGCCCCTGGCCTAGTGCTACACCCCAAGCCATACCGTACCCACAGGTCATGAACCCAGTGGGCCCCTGGCCTAGTGCTACACCCCAAGCCCTAACGTACCCACAGGTCATGACCCCAGTGGTCCCCTGGCCTAGCGCTACACCCCAAGCCATACCGTACCCACAGGTCATGACCCCAGTGGTCCCCTGGCCTAGTGCTACACCCCAAGCCCTACCGTACCCACAGGTCATGACCCCAAGCCCTACCGTACCCACAGGTCATGACCCCAGCGGGCCCCTGGCCTAGTGCTACACCCCAAGCCCTACCGTACCCACAGGTCATGACCCCAGTGGTCCCCTGGCCTAGTGCTACACCCCAAGCCCTACCGTACCCACAGGTCATGACCCCAAGCCCTACCGTACCCACAGGTCATGACCCCAGTGGGCCCCTGGCCTAGTGCTACACCCCAAGCCCTACCGTACCCACAGGTCATGACCCCAGTGGGCCCCTGGCCTAGCGCTACACCCCAAGCCATACCGTACCCACAGGTCATGACCCCAGTGTGCCCCTGGGCTAGCGCTACACCCCAAGCCCTACTGTACCCAGAGGTCATGACCCCAAGCCCTACTGTACCCACAGGTCATGACCCCAGTGTGCCCCTGGGCTAGCGCTACACCCCAAGCCCTACTGTACCCAGAGGTCATGACCCCAAGCCCTACTGTACCCACAGGTCATGACCCCAAGCCATACCGTACCCACAGGTCATGACCCCAAGCCATACCGTACCCACAGGTCATGACCCCAGTGGGCCCCTGGGCTAGCGCTACACCCCAAGCCATACCGTACCCACAGGTCATGACCCCAAGCCCTACCGTACCCACAGGTCATGACCCCAAGCCCTACCGTACCCACAGGTCATGACCCCAAGCCCTACCGTACCCACAGGTCATGACCCCAGTGGGCCCCTGGGCTAGCGCTACACCCCAAGCCCTACTGTACCCAGAGGTCATGACCCCAAGCCCTACTGTACCCACAGGTCATGACCCCAAGCCATACCGTACCCACAGGTCATGACCCCAAGCCATACCGTACCCACAGGTCATGACCCCAGTGGGCCCCTGGGCTAGCGCTACACCCCAAGCCCTACTGTACCCAGAGGTCATGACCCCAAGCCCTACTGTACCCACAGGTCATGACCCCAAGCCATACCGTACCCACAGGTCATGACCCCAAGCCATACCGTACCCACAGGTCATGACCCCAGTGGGCCCCTGGGCTAGCGCTACACCCCAAGCCATACCGTACCCACAGGTCATGACCCCAAGCCCTACCGTACCCACAGGTCATGACCCCAAGCCCTACCGTACCCACAGGTCATGACCCCAGTGGGCCCCTGGGCTAGCGCTACACCCCAAGCCCTACTGTACCCACAGGTCATGACCCCAAGCCCTACCGTACCCACAGGTCATGACCCCAAGCCCTACCGTACCCACAGGTCATGACCCCAGTGGGCCCCTGGGCTAGCGCTACACCCCAAGCCCTACTGTACCCAGAGGTCATGACCCCAAGCCCTACTGTACCCAGAGGTCATGACCCCAAGCCCTACTGTACCCACAGGTCATGACCCCAAGCCCTACTGTACCCAGAGGTCATGACCCCAAGCCCTACTGTACCCACAGGTCATGACCCCAAGCCATACCGTACCCACAGGTCATGACCGCAAGCCCTACTGTACCCACAGGTCATGACCCCAAGCCCTACCGCACCCACAGGTCATGACCCCAGTGGGCCCCTGGCCTAGCGCTACACCCCAAGCCCTACAGTACCCACAGGTCATGACCCCAGTGTGCCCCTGGCCTAGCGCTACACCCCAAGCCCTACAGTACCCACAGGTCATGACCCCAGTGGTCCCCTGGCCTAGCGCTACACCCCAAGCCCTACAGTACCCACAGGTCATGACCCCAGTGGGCCCCTGGCCTAGTGCTACACCCCAAGCCATACCGTACCCACAGGTCATGACCCCAGTGGGCCCCTGGCCTAGTGCTACACCCCAAGCCATACCGTACCCACAGGTCATGACCCCAGTGGGCCCATGGCCTAGTGCTACACCCCAAGCCATACCGTACCCACAGGTCATGACCCCAGTGGGCCCCTGGCCTAGTGCTACACCCCAAGCCATACCGTACCCACAGGTCATGAACCCAGTGGGCCCCTGGCCTAGTGCTACACCCCAAGCCCTAACGTACCCACAGGTCATGACCCCAGTGGTCCCCTGGCCTAGCGCTACACCCCAAGCCATACCGTACCCACAGGTCATGACCCCAGTGGTCCCCTGGCCTAGTGCTACACCCCAAGCCCTACCGTACCCACAGGTCATGACCCCAAGCCCAACCGTACCCACAGGTCATGACCCCAGCGGGCCCCTGGCCTAGTGCTACACCCCAAGCCCTACCGTACCCACAGGTCATGACCCCAGTGGTCCCCTGGCCTAGTGCTACACCCCAAGCCCTACCGTACCCACAGGTCATGACCCCAAGCCCTACCGCACCCACAGGTCATGACCCCAGTGGGCCCCTGGCCTAGCGCTACACCCCAAGCCCTACAGTACCCACAGGTCATGACCCCAGTGTGCCCCTGGCCTAGCGCTACACCCCAAGCCCTACAGTACCCACAGGTCATGACCCCAGTGGTCCCCTGGCCTAGCGCTACACCCCAAGCCCTACAGTACCCACAGGTCATGACCCCAGTGGGCCCCTGGCCTAGTGCTACACCCCAAGCCATACCGTACCCACAGGTCATGACCCCAGTGGGCCCCTGGCCTAGTGCTACACCCCAAGCCATACCGTACCCACAGGTCATGACCCCAGTGGGCCCCTGGCCTAGTGCTACACCCCAAGCCATACCGTACCCACAGGTCATGACCCCAGTGGGCCCCTGGCCTAGCGCTACACCCCAAGCCATACCGTACCCACAGGTCATGAACCCAGTGGGCCCCTGGCCTAGTGCTACACCCCAAGCCCTAACGTACCCACAGGTCATGACCCCAGTGGTCCCCTGGCCTAGCGCTACACCCCAAGCCATACCGTACCCACAGGTCATGACCCCAGTGGTCCCCTGGCCTAGTGCTACACCCCAAGCCCTACCGTACCCACAGGTCATGACCCCAGCGGGCCCCTGGCCTAGTGCTACACCCCAAGCCCTACCGTACCCACAGGTCATGACCCCAGTGGTCCCCTGGCCTAGTGCTACACCCCAAGCCCTACCGTACCCACAGGTCATGACCCCAAGCCCTACCGTACCCACAGGTCATGACCCCAGTGGGCCCCTGGCCTAGTGCTACACCCCAAGCCCTACCGTACCCACAGGTCATGACCCCAGTGGGCCCCTGGCCTAGCGCTACACCCCAAGCCATACCGTACCCACAGGTCATGACCCCAGTGTGCCCCTGGGCTAGCGCTACACCCCAAGCCCTACTGTACCCAGAGGTCATGACCCCAAGCCCTACTGTACCCACAGGTCATGACCCCAGTGTGCCCCTGGGCTAGCGCTACACCCCAAGCCCTACTGTACCCAGAGGTCATGACCCCAAGCCCTACTGTACCCACAGGTCATGACCCCAAGCCATACCGTACCCACAGGTCATGACCCCAAGCCATACCGTACCCACAGGTCATGACCCCAGTGGGCCCCTGGGCTAGCGCTACACCCCAAGCCATACCGTACCCACAGGTCATGACCCCAAGCCCTACCGTACCCACAGGTCATGACCCCAAGCCCTACCGTACCCACAGGTCATGACCCCAAGCCCTACCGTACCCACAGGTCATGACCCCAGTGGGCCCCTGGGCTAGCGCTACACCCCAAGCCCTACTGTACCCAGAGGTCATGACCCCAAGCCCTACTGTACCCACAGGTCATGACCCCAAGCCATACCGTACCCACAGGTCATGACCCCAAGCCATACCGTACCCAGAGGTCATGACCCCAAGCCCTACTGTACCCACAGGTCATGACCCCAAGCCATACCGTACCCACAGGTCATGACCGCAAGCCCTACTGTACCCACAGGTCATGACCCCAAGCCCTACCGTACCCACAGGTCATGACCCCAGTGGGCCCCTGGCCTAGCGCTACACCCCAAGCCCTACAGTACCCACAGGTCATGACCCCAGTGTGCCCCTGGCCTAGCGCTACACCCCAAGCCCTACAGTACCCACAGGTCATGACCCCAGTGGTCCCCTGGCCTAGCGCTACACCCCAAGCCCTACAGTACCCACAGGTCATGACCCCAGTGGTCCCCTGGCCTAGCGCTACACCCCAAGCCCTACAGTACCCACAGGTCATGACCCCAGTGGTCCCCTGGCCTAGCGCTACACCCCAAGCCCTACAGTACCCACAGGTCATGACCTCCATCATACCCACAGAACTCTGGTTGTGAGTGGGGGGGCACCTAGGAAGCCTTCCTCACTGTCCTCATCCTCCCCAGCACCAGTCCCAAACTGCATGACCCTAGCGCTACACCCCAAGCCATACCGTACCCACAGGTCATGACCCCAGTGGTCCCCTGGCCTAGTGCTACACCCCAAGCCCTACCGTACCCACAGGTCATGACCCCAGCGGGCCCCTGGCCTAGTGCTACACCCCAAGCCCTACCGTACCCACAGGTCATGACCCCACGCCACGCCTTCTCCAAGTGCCTGTCATTTAGGTCCATCCCAGTCTCCATCATCCAGGAGACTCCTGGGCGCTACCAGCCACGATCTGTCCTCTACTCACCCAGTAGTGTCTCGTCCTCCCCAGGCTTGGAGCCCTCCACCCCTGGTACCAGCGGCCCGGAGACCCCCGTTCTCCCCCACCCACTGCCTGACAGCCCTCCACCCCTGGTACCAGCGGGCCGGAGACCCCCGTTCTCCCCCACCCACTGCCTGACAGCCCTCCACCCCTGGTACCAGCGGCCCGGAGACCCCCGTTCTCCCCCACCCACTGCCTGACAGCCCTCCACCCCTGGTACCAGCGGCCCGGAGACCCCCGTTCTCCCCCACCCACTGCCTGACAGCCCTCCACCCCTGGTACCAGCGGGCCGGAGACCCCCGTTCTCCCCCACCCACTGCCTGACAGCCCTCCACCCCTGGTACCAGCGTCCTGGAGACCCCTGTTCTCCCCCACCCACTGCCTGACAGCGCTCCACCCCTGGTACCAGCGTCCTGGAGACCCCGTTCTCCCCCACCCACTGCCTGACAGCCCTCCACCCCTGGTACCAGCTCCCCAAAGTGCCAGTGAAGAGCAGCAGCTTGTCAAGCCCCACACTGGAGGCCGGTAGTCTAGTGGTTTGATACGGAAGACACATTTCCCTTTAACAGGAGTCACGGGAACTGGACCAGATGTACCATGTTAACGAGATCATCAGAAACAACCCCTCGTGCATCTCTGTCCACAGTCAGCAACACTATCATCGTGGACACAGGAGGACTGAGGAAGAGTGGGGAAATACCACAGAATACAGAGGGGAACAGAGATCCTCAAAATCTAATGTGTTTCTTTCAGAAGATTTGTCAACGTACAGAAATTGAAGATGCAACTATATAGCTGACCTCTCAGAATAATAAATACAGGCATACTATGAAGCACTGCCCCCCTTTACAGCATTATTAACACAGTCTATAGGAGAGGTCGTTTCTGATGATCTCATTAACCCCAGGAAGTACACCTTTATGTTTACTTCTGTCTGCAGATATTGTAAGTGTTCCTTGTTAGAAAGAATGGAGTTATCTTCAGACAGGCTGGAATGCTGTGTTCCTTATAGGACATTCTGTCTCTACCCAGGGAGGGGAAAGACCTTGGGTTGGTTGCAGATTGTCTAACAGGTGGCAGACAAAATAAGAACGGTAACTGTACTGCCATTGTATCCGAGAGGAGGAAGGACCTTTTAAAACCTATGACGTCATTATTATATAACCTGATGTAAATTGTACTATGATCAGTACTCTCGAGAATAAATGCTATTGATTGATTGATTTTGAAAACTGGTTTCTGTCCATTTTATGCTGATAAGTATCTTACAAATTCTTATGTATGAGCAGAGTGTTTTAATTGAATTGGTTGATAAACATATAGGAATTAAATTCCTTTAACAGTGGTACAGTGCTTCAGAATGTTTTGTGTATCTGGCTTTTACAATGAGATGATTTCAACCAACGAAAGTGCTTTTGACTGGAAATAGAGAGAACGAACAAAATATGAGGTCATTTTTTTAAATTAATGATAAGACGTAAAGGTCAACTGCAACAACGACCTCAAAGACCTACCAATCGGAGCCCTGCAGTGTGATCAAACTGCTGGAACACGCCCACCATTCCAGATGGATTACTGGACAAGGACAAGAGAGACATGAACAAAAAGCTCTTCCAATACGTTTTACCTGATTCTCTGAAGCGGTAAGTTCTCCATGGTCTCCGCGATACAGCTGGTCACCAAGGGCGCTCTCGAACACTATCCTTAGCAAGACGACGATTATGTTAGACTGGGATGGAGCGTGACATTTGTGAATCATGTGAACTGCCGTCAATGCATTGTTGGAAAGAGTCCTGAGCCCCATGCTCGGCCTCCACTTGGAAACATCTGTGCTTCAGAACCAATGGAATGGGTTTGGAAACATCTGTGCTTCAGAACCAATGGAATGGGTTTGGAAACATCTGTGCTTCAGAACCAATGGAATGGGTTTGGAAACATCTGTGCTTCAGAACCAATGGAATGGGTTTGGAAACATCTGTGCTTCAGAACCAATGGAATGGGTTTGGAAACATCTGTGCTTCAGAACCAATGGAATGGGTTTGGACCCCAGAGTGCCAACAAGTCTGTAGCTGTTTTATTTGCAACCGACCACTTCTGGTCTACTTCTGGTCCACTTCTGGTCTACTTCTGGTCCACTTCTGGTCTACTTCTGGTCCACTTCTGGTCCACTTCTGGTCCACTTCTGGTCCACTTCTGCCGTTTTAAGAAACCAGTCTGCGAAGCAAGTTGCTCGTCGCCTGTGGAATGACGACTTCTTGCATTTACGGATTTACGAAACAAATTCACTCTCGACAACGAGGCCAATTTCTAAAAGCAGACTAATAAATTAAGTGTTGGGAGATGGCTGGGCGTGGAGAAAATCACTCTACTTCCCATCATCCTATGGGAAATGAGATTACGGTGCGTTTATACAGAACCCTCGGTGGGACGATGACAGCTCCGCTCCCAAAGTCAAAAGCCAAGGACCTTTTAGCACATAATAACCATATTATTATTATAAGTAGCCCTATTATGACCTGGAAGAGGTTGTGCCACAGATTATTGTCAGAAGGAGGAACCACTGGGGTGAGGTATTTCATCCATGTGCCCACATACAGTACATCGGTAGAGACAGGTGTGTGTGTGTCAGTTTTGGACTAAATCCCTTGTTTTGTAGACAGTGTGCTGGTCTCCATCTCCCAGCAGTTCCATCTATGCTTCATAATATGTACAGAAGCGTTCCAGAAGCCATTTCACATACTTGGATATAGACTCGTACTCCAACTCTCCTGGTCCTTGGAGCACCAGTAGCGTCCATTTTGAGAAACACTGTTTGTGTCTCTTTTCAGATTCAGTTAATATGATTTGAATACTAAAATCGATCATAGTAGTTTATTTTATGTTGTAGACGTGAGATTACATTTTCAAAATGCTGCTTTTATTGTTAAATTGTTGGAATTTAGGAATTATTACAACATTGTTTATCCACTATATATGATCACAATAACCTTTTTTTTTTAATAGACATTTAGGGTGCATTTGTAAATTCACTCTGTCTATCTGCTCCGGTGTCAGTGCACCCTCGTCTGTGTGCCAGAGCGCAGAATAACGGATTCATTTACAAACGGGAAACATCTGTTGAATATGGCCGGTGTCAGTAAAAAAACGATGAAATTGTTGCCAGCAGCACAGTTAAGTCACTAACGCTGTAGATAACATGAGGTGTTCTCTCATTCGTGTCTGGAAGTAGCTAGCCAATCAGCTTGACTGCCGTTGTGAGGTCAAAGGGCACAGAGTTTACTCCGACAAAAATTGAATGCAATTTACGAACACACCCTTAGATAGTTTTTTGTTAGTATAATATTATACAGAAGATCTATGAAGAATTGTTGAGGGAGTTAATATTATTTGATTATTATTATTTATTAATACTAATTTGATGACTGAGCATTCATCTATACTGTGTCCTCCCTTCATTACATTTTTTGTCAATAAATTAATGATCCATCAGCTATTCCTTCATTGGCTGATTTGGGAGACATGACAGAGAGGTCACACGGGTCAAAAGTAGTGAATCTTAGGGCCGGGATGTTACCAGTATCGCAATATGTTTCCCCATAAATGTGCCTCTGGGTAACATGCTTGTTTAAAACAGGGCTGTTTAGTTAAATCTGCTTCATGTTTTGTTTCCTGGCCAAGATACTAATGAGTATTGCGATACTGGTATCGTCCCAGCCCTATAGCACAATATATACGGAATAGGGTGCCATAGGGCTCTGGTCTAAAGTAGTGCACTACATAGGGAATAGGGTTCCATAACGCTCTGGTCTAAAGTAGTGTACTATATAGGGAATAGGGTTCCATAACGCTCTGGTCTAAAGTAGTGTACTATATAGGGAATAGGGTTCCATGGGGCTCTGGTCTAAAGTAGTGCACTATATAGGGAATAGGGTTCCATTTGGGACAAATCCTTTGCCTACTTCACAACAGGCCGTGTGGTAGTACAAGTATTGGTCAAAGGGGACTAAGAGTTATTGGAGGACTAAGAGTTATTGGAGGACTAAGAGTTATTGGAGGACTAAGAGTTATTGGAGGACTAAGAGTTATTGGAGGACTAAGAGTTATTGGAGGACTAAGAGTTATTGGAGGACTAAGAGTTATTGGAGGACTAAGAGTTATTGGAGGACTAAGAGTTATTGGGGGACTAAGAGTTATTGGAGGACTAAGAGTTATTGGGGGACTAAGAGTTATTGGAGGACTAAGAGTTATTGGGGGACTAAGAGTTATTGGAGGACTAAGAGTTATTGGAGGACTAAGAGTTATTGGAGGACTAAGAGTTATTGGTCAAAGGGGACTAAGAGTTATTGGGGGACTAAGAGTTATTGGAGGACTAAGAGTTATTGGAGGACTAAGAGTTATTGGAGGACTAAGAGTTATTGGAGGACTAAGAGTTATTGGGGGACTAAGAGTTATTGGTCATGGGAGACTTGCTCTTTCACTAGATAGTTTTTTTGTTTTTGTTTTGCCTAGTAAACATCAAGGTACAATAGGTTATCTGGTACAGTGTGACATAGTATAAACAAACAGTTTAATACAAAGATAGAGATATATTAATTTAAGAGTCTGTATGAAAAATAATCTACACGAGATCATTCGTTATGATACCACATCGAAAACAAGTTCATTTTAAAAGTACAGGTTTATCTCAATTGTTTTTAGGACAATACATTATTTTTCAGACTGAAATACATGAAACAAACGCTGCTGGTTGAGTTTCATAAAACGACGTGGAAATAAACGGACGTACAGTTCTATGAACACAAAGACACACATCAAACTAAATCACTGATACGTTCTCTACACAGTGTCGTAACCGTCTACACGGCTCCAGATATGTTGCCCACCTGGATCTACATCAATAGGAGGTAGTGGGGGGGGGGGGGTGCTACAATAAACCCTTGGCCCACGACTTTGTTTTACAGATCTTCAGGAAATGGGACGGGTGTCAGAGTTCTATGGATGACATGGTGGATATTCTGCTTCTACCCTTTTTCCTGATTCCTTCAGATCAGCAGACATTGAAGGGTTAAGGTCACGTGACTCGAACCTGGAGGACTACCTGTAACTTACGCTTCATAAATAAACTTAATCTTCATCATCACCACGTGATCCCAAATGGCACCCTATCCCCTATATAGTACACTACTTTAGACCAGAGCCCTATGGAACCCTATTCCCTACATATAGTGTACTACTTTAGACCAGGGCCCTATATAGTACACTACTTTTGACCAGGGCCCTATATTTTAGAGAATATGGTGCCATTTGTGCCTCTTTTGTGTCTCTTGGCAGCGTAGTATATAATCAGCCCAAGGGTGACCAGGACCGCTGACCCCACCAGAGACAGGAAGCCCACCACAGGCCTCTTGGTCAGGACCAGACACCCCGGGCAGGTTAGAGGCTGACTGGGGCACTGCAGGGCCGAGGTAGGGGTCCCTTGGAGAGGGAAGCCGTTGTGCCGGATAATGTTCTGGTACTGGGACAGAGAGGCCTTGAGGATTTCCTCATCCTGGACATGGCCGTACATTCCGAAGCCTGGGTCTCTCTGGTCGTTCAGGGAGTAGGCGAAGTATCCCTTCAGATTCACCCCGTCTAGGATGTAGGCTGGCGGGAAGGAAAGGAAAGGAGGGAGAATCAAAAGTTTTATTACAATTGTAAGACCCATCCGTTCCAGTTAACAAATCCGAAGTTACCCTTTAGCCCCACGGTAAAAGACGTGTTTTAAACACTTTACCGGTTCAGCACGCAACAACAAAATTAATCTGAAGCTCTGCTTGTTTAAAAAAAAAAAAAAAAACGGATTAAAAATGTTTTTGGGGGGGAGGGGTGAAATTGTGATTGACATGTTCTCTAATGGTTATGAAGTCCAGAAAACAAAGCAACCGGATAACAAAAGCCTAAACAACGGGCGCCGTCAAAAACTGTTTGTCCGCCGTAACTAGGGTTTACCATGCCCATATTACCCTCTATATGACACGGGGTGGGGGGGGGGGTGGGGGGGCGTCAACTCCATATTACCCTCTATATGACACGGGGTGGGGGGGGGGGGCGTCAACTCCATATTACCCTCTATATGACACAGGGTGGGGGGGGGGGGCGTCAACTCCATATTACCCTCTATATGACACAGGGTGGGGGGGGGGGGCGTCAACTCCATATTACCCTCTATATGACACGGGGTGGGGGGGGGGGGGGGCGTCAACTCCATATTACCCTCTATATGACACAGGGTGGGGGGGGGGGGCGTCAACTCCATATTACCCTCTATATGACACAGGGTGGGGGGGGGGGGCGTCAACTCCATATTACCCTCTATATGACACGGGGTGGGGGGGGGGGGGGCGTCAACTCCATATTACCCTCTATATGACACGGGGTGGGGGGGGGGGGCGTCAACTCCATATTACCCTCTATATGACACAGGGTGGGGGGGGGGGGGGCGTCAACTCCATATTACCCTCTATATGACACGGGGTGGGGGGGGGGGGGCGTCAACTCCATATTACCCTCTATATGACACAGGGTGGGGGGGGGGGGCGTCAACTCCATATTACCCTCTATATGACACAGGGTGGGGGGGGGGGGCGTCAACTCCATATTACCCTCTATATGACACAGGGTGGGGGGGGGGCGTCAACTCCATATTACCCTCTATATGACACAGGGTGGGGGGGGGGGGGGGGGCGTCAACTCCATATTCTCTCTATATGACACGGGGTGGGGGGGGGGGGCGTCAACTCCATATTGCCCTCTATATGACACGGGGTGGGGGGGGGGGGGGGCGTCAACTCCATATTACCTTCTATATGACGTAGGGGGGGGGGGGGGCGTCAACTCCATATTACCCTCTATATGACACAGGGTGGGGGGGGGGGGGGGGCGTCAACTCCATATTACCCTCTATATGACACAGGGTGGAGGGGGGGGGCGTCAACTCCATATTGCCCTCTATATGACACAGGGTGGGGGGGGGGGTGGGGGGGCGTCAACTCCATATTGCCCTCTATATGACACAGGGTGGGGGGGGGTGGGGGGGGGTGGGGGGGCGTCAACTCCATATTGCCCTCTATATGACACGGTGGGGGTGGGGGGGCGTCAACTCCATATTGCCCTCTATATGACACAGGGTGGGGGGGGGGGGTGGGGGGGCGTCAACTCCATATTGCCCTCTATATGACACAGGGTGGGGGGGGGGTGGGGGGGCGTCAACTCCATATTGCCCTCTATATGACACAGGGTGGGGGGGGGGGGCGTCAACTCCATATTACCTTCTATATGACACAGGGTGGGGGGGGGGGGTGGGGGGGCGTCAACTCCATATTGCCCTCTATATGACACAGGGTGGGGGGGGGTGGGGGGGCGTCAACTCCATATTGCCCTCTATATGACACGGTGGGGGTGGGGGGGCGTCAACTCCATATTGCCCTCTATATGACACAGGGTGGGGGGGGGGGGGTGGGGGGGCGTCAACTCCATATTGCCCTCTATATGACACAGGGTGGGGGGGGGTGGGGGGGCGTCAACTCCATATTGTCCTCTATATGACACAGGGTGGGGGGGCGTCAACTCCATATTGCCCTCTATATGACACAGGATGCCTGGGGGGGGGGGAAAGGGGTGTCAACTCCATATTGCCCTGTATATGACACAGGGTGGGGGGGGGGTGGGGGGGCGTCAACTCCATATTGCCCTCTATATGACACAGGGTGGGGGGGGGGGGGTGGGGGGGGCGTCAACTCCATATTGCCCTCTATATGACAAAGGGTGCCTGGGGGGGGGGGAGGGGTGTCAACTCCATATTGCCCTCTATATGACACAGGGTGCCTGGGGGGGGGGGAAGGGGGCGTCAACTCCATATTGCCCTGTATATGACACAGGGTGCCTGGGGGGGGGGAAGGGGTGTCAACTCCATATTGCCCTCTATATGACACAGGGTGCCTGGGGGGGGGGGAAGGGGTGTCAACTCCATATTGCCCTCTATATGACACAGGGTGCCTGGGGGGGGGGTGAAAGGGGGCGTCAACTCCATATTGCCCTCTATATGACACGGGGCGTCAACTCCATAGTGCTAATGCAACACATAAGAATAAATAATTAAAGTCCGTCATTACTTTCTTTCATAATCACATTATCAATAATCACATATTTCATAATGATATATTGGCTATATTTAAATGTAAATACTTGGATGGCTCACAACTTCCTCCAGTTAAGTCAAGACAAGACCAGAGGTACTTATTGTTGGAGCCAAAGAACAGAGAGGGAATCTGGACGCACATTTTAATTCACGGGCAATAAAGATAAAACACCAAATTAAAAAACATCTAGGTGTTATTTTAGATTAGGAACTAAATTTCTAATCCCACATTAGGAATGTGACTAAATTTAGCTTTTTACCACCTGAGGAACATTGCCAAGGTGTGGCTGTTTCTCTCTCAGGCTGATACAGAGAGACTCATCCATTTTATTACAAGCAGGCTTGACTAGTGTAATGCTCTCCTGTCTGGTCTACCCAAAAAAGACATTGGTCAACTGTAAAACATACAGAATGCAGCAGGGTGGGTACTGACCAAGACCAGACGGAGAGAACACATTACACCGGTTTTAAGGTCTCTGGCTGCCTGTGAGTTTTAGAATTCATTTGAAGATTATTCTATTGGTTTTTAAATCAATTCATCATTGTGCAACCCAATACATGTCAGACATGCTTTTAAGTTATGTACACAGTAGGTCCCTCAGGTCCTGTGGCCTTTTAACTATCCCAAAGCCCAGGACCAAGAGGCATGGAGAGACAGCCTTTTAACTATCCCAAAGCCCAGGACCAAGAGGCATGGAGAGGCAGCCTTTAGTTACTATGCCCCCAGCCTGGGACCAAGAGGCATGGAGAGACAGCCTTTAGTTACTATGCCCCCAGCCTGGGACCAAGAGGCATGGAGAGACAGCCTTTAGTTACTATGCCCCCAGCCTGGGACCAAGAGGCATGGAGAGGCAGCCTTTAGTTACTATGCCCCCAGCCTGGGACCAAGAGGCATGGAGAGACAGCCTGTAGTTACTATGCCCCCAGCCTGTAGTTACTATGTCCCCAGCCTTTAGTTACTATGCCCCCAGCCTTTAGTTACTATGCCCCCAGCCTTTAGTTACTATGCCCCCAGCCTTTAGTTACTATGCCCCCAGCCTTTAGTTACTATGCCCCAAGCCTTTAGTTACTATGCCCCCAGCCTTTAGTTACTATGCCCCCAGCCTTTAGTTACTATGCCCCCAGCCTTTAGTTACTATGCCCCCAGCCTTTAGTTACTATGCCCCCAGCCTTTAGTTACTATGGCCCCAGCCTGTAGTTATTATGCCCCCAGCCTGTAGTTACTATGCCTCCAGCCTTTAGTTACTATGTCCCCAGCCTTTAGTTACTATGGCCCCAGCCTTTAGTTACTATGCCGCCAGCCTTTAGTTACTATGCCCCCAGCCTTTAGTTACTATGGCCCCAGCCTGTAGTTATTATGCCCCCAGCCTGTAGTTACTATGCCTCCAGCCTTTAGTTACTATGCCCCCAGCCTTTAGTTACTATGCCCCCCAGCCTTTAGTTACTATGCCCCCAGCCTGTAGTTACTATGCCCCCAGCCTTTAGTTACTATGTCCCCCAGCCTTTAGTTACTATGCCTCCAGCCTTTAGTTACTATGCCCCCAGCCTGTAGTTACTATGCCCCCAGCCTTTAGTTACTATGCCCCCCAGCCTTTAGTTACTATGCCTCCAGCCTTTAGTTACTATGTCCCCAGCCTTTAGTTACTATGCCCCATCCTTTAGTTACTATGCCCCCAGCCTTTAGTTACTATGCCCCCATCCTTTAGTTACTATGCCCCCAGCCTTTAGTTACTATGCCCCCAGCTTTTAGTTACTATGCCCCCAGCCTTTAGTTATTATGTCCCCAGCCTTTAGTTACTATGCCCCCAGCCTGTAGTTACTATGTCCCCAGCCTTTAGTTATTATGTCCCCAGCCTTTAGTTACTATGCCCCCAGCCTGTAGTTACTATGCCCCCAGCCTTTAGTTATTATGTCCCCAGCCTTTAGTTACTATGCCCCCAGCCTTTAGTTACTATGCCCCCAGTCTTTAGTTACTATGTCCCCAGTCTTTAGTTACTATGTCCCCAGCCTTTAGTTACTATGCCCCCAGCCTTTAGTTACTATGCCCCCAGCCTTTAGTTACTATGCCCCCAGCCCAGGACCAAGAGGCATGGAGAGACAGCCTTTAGTTACTATGCCCCCAGCCTGTAGTTACTATACCCCCAGTCTTTAGTTACTATGCCTCCAGCCTTTAGTTACTATGCCCCCAGCCTTTAGTTACTATGCCCCCAGCCTTTAGTTACTATGCCCCCAGCCTTTAGTTACTATGCCCCCAGCCTTTAGTTACTATGCCCCCAGCCTTTAGTTACTATGCCCCCAGCCTTTAGTTACTATGCCCCCAGCCTTTAGTTATTATGCCCCCAGCCTTTAGTTACTATGTCCCCAGCCTTTAGTTATTATGTCCCATCCTTTAGTTACTATGCCCCCAGCCTTTAGTTACTATGTCCCCAGCCTTTAGTTACTATGCCCCATCCTTTAGTTACTATGCCCCCAGCCTTTAGTTACTATGTCCCCAGCCTGTAGTTACTATGTCCCCAGCCTGTAGTTACTATGCCCCCAGTCTTTAGTTACTATGCCCCCATCCTTTAGTTACTATGGCCCCATCCTTTAGTTACTATGGCCCCATCCTTTAGTTACTATGCCCCCAGCCTTTAGTTACTATGCCCCCAGCCTTTAGTTACTATGCCTCCAGCCTTTAGTTACTATGTCCACAGCCTTTAGTTACTATGTCCCCAGCCTGTAGTTACTATGCCCCCAGTCTTTAGTTACTATGCCCCCATCCTTTAGTTACTATGGCCCCATCCTTTAGTTACTATGGCCCCATCCTTTAGTTACTATGCCCCCAGCCTTTAGTTACTATGCCCCCAGCCTTTAGTTACTATGCCTCCAGCCTTTAGTTACTATACCCCCAGCCTTTAGTTACTATGCCCCCAGCCCAGGACCAAGAGGCATGGAGAGACAGCCTTTAGTTACTATGCCCCCAGCCTTTAGTTACTATGCCCCCAGCCTTTAGTTACTATGCCCCCAGCCCAGGACCAAGAGGCATGGAGAGACATCCTTTAGTTACTATGTCCCCAGCCTTTAGTTACTATGCCCCCAGCCTTTAGTTACTATGCCCCCAGCCTGTAGTTACTATGCCCCCAGCCTGTAGTTACTATGCCCCCAGCCTTTAGTTACTATGCCCCCAGCCTGTAGTTACTATGCCCCCAGCCTGTAGTTACTATGCCCCCAGCCTTTAGTTACTATGCCCCCAGCCTGTAGTTACTATGCCCCCAGCCTTTAGTTACTATGCCCCCAGCCTGTAGTTACTATGCCCCAAGCCTTTAGTTACTATGCCCCCAGCCTTTAGTTACTATGCCCCCAGCCTTTAGTTACTATGCCCCCAGCCCTGGACCAAGAGGCATGGAGAGACAGCCTTTAGTTACTATGCCCCCAGCCTGTAGTTACTATGCCCCCAGCCTTTAGTTACTATGCCCCCAGCCTTTAGTTACTATGCCCCCAGCCTGTAGTTACTATGTCCCCAGCCTTTAGTTACTATGCCCCCAGCCTTTAGTTACTATGCCCCCAGCCTTTAGTTACTATGCCCCCAGCCTTTAGTTACTATGCCCCCAGCCTTTAGTTACTATGCCCCCAGCCTTTAGTTACTATGCCCCCAGCCTTTAGTTACTATGCCCCCAGCCTTTAGTTACTATGCCCCCAGCCTTTAGTTACTATGCCCCCATCCTTTAGTTACTATGCCCCCAGCCTGTAGTTACTATGCCCCCAGCCTTTAGTTATTATGCCCCCAGCCTTTAGTTACTATGCCCCCAGCCTTTAGTTACTATGCCCCCAGCCTTTAGTTACTATGCCCCCAGTCTTTAGTTACTATGTCCCCAGTCTTTAGTTACTATGTCCCCAGCCTTTAGTTACTATGCCCCCAGCCTTTAGTTACTATGCCCCCAGCCTTTAGTTACTATGCCCCCAGCCCAGGACCAAGAGGCATGGAGAGACAGCCTTTAGTTACTATGCCCCCAGCCTGTAGTTACTATACCCCCAGTCTTTAGTTACTATGCCTCCAGCCTTTAGTTACTATGCCCCCAGCCTTTAGTTACTATGCCCCCAGCCTTTAGTTACTATGCCCCCAGCCTTTAGTTACTATGCCCCCAGCCTTTAGTTACTATGCCCCCAGCCTTTAGTTACTATGCCCCCAGCCTTTAGTTACTATGCCCCCAGCCTTTAGTTATTATGCCCCCAGCCTTTAGTTACTATGTCCCCAGCCTTTAGTTATTATGTCCCATCCTTTAGTTACTATGCCCCCAGCCTTTAGTTACTATGTCCCCAGCCTTTAGTTACTATGCCCCATCCTTTAGTTACTATGCCCCCAGCCTTTAGTTACTATGTCCCCAGCCTGTAGTTACTATGTCCCCAGCCTGTAGTTACTATGCCCCCAGTCTTTAGTTACTATGCCCCCATCCTTTAGTTACTATGGCCCCATCCTTTAGTTACTATGGCCCCATCCTTTAGTTACTATGCCCCCAGCCTTTAGTTACTATGCCCCCAGCCTTTAGTTACTATGCCTCCAGCCTTTAGTTACTATGTCCACAGCCTTTAGTTACTATGTCCCCAGCCTGTAGTTACTATGCCCCCAGTCTTTAGTTACTATGCCCCCATCCTTTAGTTACTATGGCCCCATCCTTTAGTTACTATGGCCCCATCCTTTAGTTACTATGCCCCCAGCCTTTAGTTACTATGCCCCCAGCCTTTAGTTACTATGCCTCCAGCCTTTAGTTACTATACCCCCAGCCTTTAGTTACTATGCCCCCAGCCCAGGACCAAGAGGCATGGAGAGACAGCCTTTAGTTACTATGCCCCCAGCCTTTAGTTACTATGCCCCCAGCCTTTAGTTACTATGCCCCCAGCCCAGGACCAAGAGGCATGGAGAGACATCCTTTAGTTACTATGTCCCCAGCCTTTAGTTACTATGCCCCCAGCCTTTAGTTACTATGCCCCCAGCCTGTAGTTACTATGCCCCCAGCCTGTAGTTACTATGCCCCCAGCCTTTAGTTACTATGCCCCCAGCCTGTAGTTACTATGCCCCCAGCCTGTAGTTACTATGCCCCCAGCCTTTAGTTACTATGCCCCCAGCCTGTAGTTACTATGCCCCCAGCCTTTAGTTACTATGCCCCCAGCCTGTAGTTACTATGCCCCAAGCCTTTAGTTACTATGCCCCCAGCCTTTAGTTACTATGCCCCCAGCCTTTAGTTACTATGCCCCCAGCCCTGGACCAAGAGGCATGGAGAGACAGCCTTTAGTTACTATGCCCCCAGCCTGTAGTTACTATGCCCCCAGCCTTTAGTTACTATGCCCCCAGCCTTTAGTTACTATGCCCCCAGCCTGGGACCAAGAGGCATGGAGAGACAGCCTTTAGTTACTATGCCCCCAGCCTCTGGAATAGCCTGCCAGAGAACCTGATGGGGGCTGAAACTGTGGACATATTTAAAATAGATCTTAAAACACACCCTTTTTGCTTTGCTTTTCCTCTGAGTGATTTTTAGTTGTTCAGTTTGTCATTTGTTTGTCTTTTATCCTATGTTTGTTGTGTAGTAAATATCTCAGCTTTTATTTTCATTGTTTCAATTCGTTTTTTTCCTGTAAAGCACATTACGTTGCATTCCGTGTCTGAAATTCAGTTTGATATGATGCCACACCCCCTTGGGACTTATTGCTTAAATATAGCACAAATAAAGAATTAAGAATTTGTCTCCAACAACAGTAGTATAATGTTTTGAACACTTAAAATTGTAATGTAAAGTACGTGTTAGAATCGAGTCTGAAGGTCACGATGTTTCTCTGAGACAAAACAGAAAGTGTTTGAAGGTTCTCTACCGCCATCTACTGGAATAGAATGATATGGAGAATGAGGAAGATGGAGCGAGCACATGTAACACGAAAACATGTGTGTCTGTGTGCTCAGTCAGCCGGTCGTCGTCCTCTTGGGTCAGTGATCTGTATGTTTGTCTAATAGTTAAACTCAAAGTACCCGAAATAACATTCTCGGACTGGAGGTACACAAAGTGACATGAAAGGCAGACAAACTTTGGTAACATTTGACTTAAATACGTCATAAGGTCTACTGTGTATAACGGTAACGTTACACTACATCAATACGTCCTACTGTGTATAACGGTAACATTAAACAACATCAATACGTCCTGCTGTATATAACGGTAATGTTAGACAACATCAATACGTCCTACTGTATATAACGGTAACGTTAGACAACATCAATACGTCCTACTGTATATAACGGTAACGTTAGACTACATCAATACGTCCTACTGTATATAACGGTAACGTTAGACAACATCAATACATCCTACTGTATATAACGGTAACGTTACACTACATCAATACGTCCTACTGTATATAACGGTAACGTTAGACAACATCGATACGTCCTACTGTATATAACGGTAACGTTAGACAACATCAATACGTCCTACTGTATATAACGGTAACGTTAGACTACATCAATACGTCCTACTGTGTATAACGGTAATGTTAGACTACATCAATACGTCCTACTGTGTATAACGGTAACGTTAGACAACATCAATACGTCCTACTGTGTATAACGGTAACGTTAGACAACATCAATACGTCCTACTGTGTATAACGGTAACGTTAGACAACATCGATACGTCCTACTGTATATAACGGTGTCATCATAATCAATACCATAACGGTGTCATGTAACTGGTCAGAGTCATAGTGTGCTGGTCTCGCTGGGCAAACCAACATCTCTAACCATTAGACCAAGAGAAAATTACAGCAGGGACCGAGTGGGACACTGACTAAGTTGGGGGCATTGTGTGTGTGTGTTTAATCCTGCGCTATATTTTATTTTTAATTTAACCTTTATTTAACTAGGAAAGTCAGTTAAGAACAAATTCGTATTTACAATGACGGCCTATCCCGGGCCAAATCCAGACGAAGCTGGGCTAGTTGTGCGCCGTCCTATGGGACTCCCAATCACGGCCGGATGTGATTCAGCCTGGATTCGAACCGGGGACTGTAGTGACGCCTCTTGCACTGAGATGCAGTGCCTTAGACCTCTGCACCATTCATATTACAGACCCTCCTTTTAAATTGGGGCGTTGTGTGTTTAATCCTCTGCTATATTAAATACCCTGCCTTTAAATTGGGGCGTTGTGTGTTTAATCCTCTGCTATATTATATACCCTGCCTTTAAATTGGGGTGTTGTGTGTTTAATCCTCTGCTATATTAAATACCCTGCCTTTAAATTGGGGTGTTGTGTGTTTAATCCTCTGCTGTATTACAGACCCTCCCTTTATTCAGAGGCTCATTGAAGTACCTCTAGACTCACCTCTCATCAGGGCCATTGCACGTGCGTTAACGTGCGTGTGCGTGTGTTTGTGTGCATGTGTGTGTGTGTGTGTGTGTATGTGTGTGTGTGTGCCCAGACCAACCTTTAAGAGCTTCGTTGATGTAGCTGTACAGGTAGTAGACTCTCAGACTGTCGTCGAAGCGGGCCGGGTCTTCCTGCACCCCATTGGCTACCACGTAGACTGCCACGCCCCTGTAGCGCTCCTCCACCTGTACAAATGGAGGTGGAGAGTTATCAATATAGCAGTGCACCAGTCAATCAACCAGTCAGTCAACCAGTCAGTCAGTCAACCAGTCAGTCAGTCAACAAGTCAGTCAGTCAACTAGTCAGTCAGTCAACTTCTCAGTCAACCAGTCAGTCTGTCAACCAGTCAGTCAACCAGTCAGTCAGTCAACCAGTCAGTCAACCAGTCAGTCAGTCAGTCAGTCAACTAGTCAGTCAACCAGTCAATCAACCAGTCAGTCAACCAGTCAGTCAACCAGTCAGTCAGTCAACCAGTCAGTCAACTAGTCAATCAACCAGTCAGTCAGTCAACCAGTCAGTCAGTCAACCAGTCAGTCAATCAACCAGTCAGTCAGTCAACTAGTCAGTCAACCACTCAGTCAACCAGTCAGTCAATCAACCAGTCAGTCAGTCAACTAGTCAGTCAACCAGTCAGTCAACCAGTCAGTCAGTCAACCAGTCAGTCAGTCAACCAGTCAGTCAGTCAACCAGTCAGTCAGTCAACCAGTCAGTCAACTAGTCAGTCAACTAGTCAGTCAACCAGGCAGTCAACCAGTCAGTCAATCAGTCAGTCAACCAGTCAGTCAATCAACCAGTCAGTCAACTAGTCAGTCAATCAACCAGTCAGTCAACCCTCAGTCAACTAGTCAGTCAATCAACCAGTCAGTCATCTAGTCAGTTAGTCAACCAGTCAGTCAGTCAACTAGTCAGTCAACCAGTCAGTCAGTTGACTAGTCAGTCAACCAGTCAGTCAGTCAACCAGTCAGTCAACCAGTCAGTCAACCAGTCAGTCAGTCAACTAGTCAGTCAACCAGTCAGTCAATCAACCAGTCAGTCAACTAGTCAGTCAATCAACCAGTCAGTCAACTAGTCAGTCAATCAACCAGTCAGTCAACTAGTCAGTTAGTCAACCAGTCAGTCAACCAGTCAGTCAGTCAACTAGTCATTCAATCAACCAGTCAGTCAACCAGTCAGTCAACCAGCCAGTCAGTCAGTCAACTAGTCAGTCAATCAACCAGTCAGTCAACCAGTCAGTCAACTAGTCAGTCAATCAACCAGTCAGTCAACTAGTCAGTTAGTCAACCAGTCAGTCAGTCAACTAGTCATTCAATCAACCAGTCAGTCAACCAGTCAGTCAACCAGTCAGTCAACTAGTCAGTCAGTCAACCAGTCAGTCAGTCAACTAGTCAGTCAACCAGTCAGTCAGTCAGTCAGTCAGTCAACCAGTCAGTCAACCAGCCAGTCAACCAATAAATCTCTCTCTCTCTGGGTAAATAAATCTCTCTCTCTCTGGGTAAATAAATCTCTCTCTCTCTGGGTAA